>NC_133301.1:4985252-5285252 GCF_005239225.2 Populus alba | reverse complement strand
AAAGTGTTTAGGATATTGTATTAAGATATTCCATCTATGTTCCATTCATAGAGGGAAGAGACTTTGAATCTATGTTGGTTTATGATGGTTGGTTCATTTTGGATTGCTATATCTGGTGCAACATATGTTTTAGGGTTTCTCCAAATTAGTTTATTGATTTTAGGACTTTTTTCATGAAAGGTTTTTTCATCTGAAGTTTAGATTTGGTTATTTGGATAATGTTGAGATGACTTGTGGAGGTTGGATAATGGTTACTAATTTGGGATGTATTAAGAGCAATTAAGGTGGAAGATAAAGCTTCAAGGTGATTGAGATGTTCTTTGATAGCTTTGACAAAATATTTTTTTTTATATATATAATTTGGGTTTAACTAGTTTTGGTAACCTAGTATGGTTTGAAAACTGGATTTCTAAGTTTTTGGTCAATAGGCTTTGATGAAGTTTCAATAGTAGAGACTATAGACTTCTAGATATGCTTTTCAAGTTTAGTCAATTGCTTTTCTATGGTGTTGAGGTTGGTATTTATAAAGTTTTTTTTTTTTTCACTAGATGATGTGTTTGGTATTGATGGTAACATCTTCATTTGGAGATTTATAAGGAGCAATTTCTACTGTCTGGTTATTGTGAAATTTTGAGGTTTCTCAGAGGAAGATGCTTAGACTCAATGGGAGTGTCGTTTACTAATTCCTAAATGAAGGTTTTATTTCTAAATGTAATGGGACATGCTTGTTTTGCAAATAAATTTGTAATATAATTTTCAAACACATAATACATTTCAAAGCAATTAAAGAATAAGATTTATATTTTATGTAATGCAACGAAATCATAAAAACATTTTTGTATTTTCGTTCTTTGATGCATACAATTTTTGAAAAACCAAAATCTCTTTTAAAAGTTATGGTTATGATAAAAATCATGAATAAAATATTTTTGTTTATAACAAAATTTGTTTCAAGAATATTCAGCTCATTTTGGATGTTCTCTATTATAGAAGACAATGTTAGAGAGGTTGGTGGAGAAGGTTGGTCATTGTTTGTAAATAGTGGTTTAGGCATATTTGTAGTATAATCTGTATTTTAAAAACTAGTGCTAGGAATATCAAAGGTTGATTTCTTAGATGAGTTTATGTGGTAAGGCATGTTTATGACAGAGAATCTCAGAAATTCTTACAAGATTTATTATACTTGGATGCAGAAGGTCCAATTAAGAATCTAAAACTAGTTGAATGTCTATGGAAGGACAATTTAACTTTACCATCACTATATTATGTTATTTGTTTGAGTTGGATATTTGGTTGTGGTGGTTATAAAAGTTTAGGTTGGGTGACACCTTCAAGGATCCAGTCTTCTGTTATGGTTATATTTTTCCACTTGATATATTTGGGTACAATTATATTTGACCTAGAAATGTCTATTTGGAGGAGTAAGGTTTCAGCTTTTTAGGATTAAAATTTATGGTTATTGGCAAAAAAAGGGTTTTGTAATGGGTTTTAAAAATCAAGGCCATGAGAAATGATTATTCAAGTATATTGTAGTTATGAGTTTTGATATGTAGAATCATACTCTGTAAAATGTTTTTTTTTTTAGGGATATAGTAAAGTTTATTTAACAGTCAAAGAAAACATAACCACTACATAAACTAGATTCTATAGAACTTAGTAATGAATCATGAAAATTTTGGAATTTTACATCTCCGTGGACAATTATAATAAAAGTATTTAGATTTTTTTTGCTAAATGGTTTGATCCCAACTTATACGAGATTAATATGAATATATTTATAATTTCAATTTTGGTGTTTTAGTAGGAATTTTTTTAAAAAAAGTTAATTAATTTTAAAAAGTTTTATCAGCTGAATATTTATGTTTTTAGTTTTTATTGTAAAATTAGTTTTGAAAAGATTAAAAAAATTATGATAAATCTGATTTTTTTTTAACTTTAAAAATTTTTCAATCTTCGATATTTTTTTTGGAAAATCATCTATAGGTATTTCTTCAATATTAATTTCTTCACTTTTAATAACTCTTATATATATATATAATATATCGTTTTAGTTAGTCTAAATATCTCGTTTGACATCTTTTCTCTGACGTCGAATGAGGATTTTTGAATGGTTTTTATGAACTCTGTTTTGTAATTTTGTTTGAAATTTTTTAAGAAGGTAATGAATAAGTCAGCATAGTTAAAGTCAGTGTGGAATTTTACCCCCAAAAACCAGCTTTATAAATCCAGTTGGAGCTCTTTTACTCTTTGATCTTTACCTGTCCCCATCCCTTTTTCCCTTTAACGAACACAACTACAGCCTCACACTTAAATACTTGCATCTAGTCACCCACTTCCCTTTCGTTCACTTATCAGAGACTCCCAAATGCTGCAACGTGTCCCTCGAGATTCTAAATAAATAAAAATAAAAACTCAAAATTAAAATACATTCCTAACCCTAAAATAAAAAAATTAAAATAAAAATAAAAAATACTAGTGTGGGCATCCAATAAATATGTCCTCGAACAATACTTCACCTTCCATTCTCCTCCCACAGCGATTAACAAACCCCATCTCCCTTTCTCTCCACCATTTCTTCACACCCAGCCTAAAATCATGCTTGAAGAATCCATGTCAATCTGGGCTTCTATGAATAGTTGGCTTACCCCAACTGTTCTATTTGTGCTTCTCAATCTCATGATTGGCACCATTTTTATAACTTCAAGCCTAGCCACCCCCAAACCCAGTGACCAACATCAAGAACAAGAAAGACATGTTCAAGCACAAAATGGTCATGGTCTTGGTCTTGGTCATGGCCACCAGCTTGCTAGATCTCCTTCTGTACTACAAAGACTCAAATCTATCAACTTTTATAGTTATAGATCCCAAGAACCTACAACCTTAACTTTTGAAAAACCTCAAGAATCTGACCAGCATTTCACTCTTCATCATCAAACCCCTCAACAAGGTTATCAATACCACCAAAATCAAAACCAGCCAGTTATTTCTAGATCTCCTTCAATGTTGCAGAGGCTCAAGTCCATCAACCTCTACAATTACTTATCCCACGAACCCACTAACCCCACCATTACTGATAACCACAGAGATCAAGAAACTACGCCAGCCCATTTCACTTCTCAACACATTTATGACCAAAAACAAGAGCTTGATGGACAGCTTCAAGAACAACTAGAGGAAGAGGAAGAGGAGGATCAAGAACAGACTCTTGAGGAGATATACAGCAAGTTACAAGGAAATAAACTGAGCAAATCCAAGTCAGACACGAAGCCAACTTCTGGTGAAGTACCCAAGAAGCTACCGAAGAAAATGAAGAAATCTGCAAGTACAAAATCTGCTTTTTCCCATTTTGAAGAAGATGACATGGTTGAATCTCGGAGGCCAGCTACCGTGAAAGAAGGGAAGACCTCTACTGAGTTTGATGACACTGAAGTGGATGCTAAAGCCGATGATTTCATTAATAGGTTCAAGCAGCAGTTGAAGTTGCAGAGGATGAATTCTATCATGAAGTACAAAGAGATGATTACTAGAGGGAGCTGAAATCAAACCTGGTTTTGTTTTCTGGGGATGGTTTTTAATTTTTTGTTTTGTTTTGGGGGCTTTTGTTGAAAATTTAGGATTTTTATTGTGTAGATCAATCAGATCTCCACCTGAAATTTACTCGCTTAATTAATTAATATTCCTGCTTGTTGACGCATTTATCAGCAATCTAATTATTTGTTATTCTCATGAACTCCAACATTATAATGTGAATGGACACTCTGAAACCCCATTGACTTCATGTAATAAAATAATGGCATAAAACAAAATAAAAAAGAAAGATGGAAAAAATGGCCAATTGGGTTCTCGATTCCTGGGTGTTTATTGTTTCAAGGTCTCGCTTCCAGTCAGGGAAAGAAGGTCGTAGCTGGTGCCAGGTTGGGAAAGTTGAAGACAAGAGCCCAGTTGCAGTGGGTGCTTTGGCCGAGAGCTCGTGTCTTTATTGTATTTTGACTGATTTGCCCAAAGAAATTTTGTTGATGTCAACAGAAAAGTTGTGGGCAGTCTGGTCAAACCAGTTTTGTGTCCCCATTTTGCTATCCCGAATGCACATGGGGGATTTAATTTTGGTACTGTAGGGTCCTCCACTTCACATTTACTTGATGTTGCATGATACCTACATTAAGTATTAAGTATAAAACTAATAAAGTATCAAGTATTAAACTAACTAAAAGGTGCGACTTTCTCTTTTACTGGTTTCACTGTTTATTGTAAATGTTTTTTTTTTTTTTAATTTTATTCTTATTATTTTTTTGGGTGATTTAGTCTTAATTGAAAATCAAATGATTTTAATTTCTTTTAGAATGGTAAAATTAAAATAAAAAAGATATAAATAAAAA
Organism: Populus alba; assembly: GCF_005239225.2. Taxonomy (NCBI): domain Eukaryota; kingdom Viridiplantae; phylum Streptophyta; class Magnoliopsida; order Malpighiales; family Salicaceae; genus Populus; species Populus alba. The sequence goes on along the minus strand of NC_133301.1, from coordinate 5,280,876 downwards.
GATATCAAACATGGATGGTGTTCTATAAATTTTACACTTTGATTTTTAAACTAAAAAAAAAATGTAAATTATATAATTTTGACATCTTAATATTTTTCAAATCAATTTTGGTATAAAAATTTGTTATTGTTATTTTTTAGTCTCGGGTTGAGAACGGGGGGAGAGAGGTCATTGAATTTTAATAATAGAGAGAGAAACATGTCATTGACATCAATTTAAATCACCAAAATAAGTAATATTTATGTCAAATTATTTCTTTTGATGAGAGAAGTTCATATTATGTTTTTTTTTACTTTTAAAGTTACAGAAAAAACAAATATGAGTTCGGTTGATTTTGATTTTTTATTTATTTATGATTTTTTGGTCTTTTGAGCCCCTAGATAGGTTTATCATGATTTTTTAAGTGTTTTATATGTGTTTTGGGTCAAAAATAGATTGAGAAACGGGTTTTTAAGTAAAAAAAAACTTCAGCTTTGATTTTTTGGCTGCTAAGAGCAAGATCAAATAACATGTCGTCTTATTTTTTTAAAAAAAAAAAATTAAGATGGACGACATGTCTTATGCCTTATTGTAGAGAGAAAAAAAAAAGGTAGGATCAACTGTGGGGCTGAAATGTTTCTTTGCTGCTCTCATGGGGCAATATCCTATAACATGCGATTATTCTCTGTGCCGACGTGGGTCCAAATTTGGCTTTATCCCTTGGGGGAAATTCTCAGATGATAAATATAGAGAGTAATGTAAGAAAGAGTGCCTAAATGAGGGCTTGAATGTTCGCTCCAATATGGAAAGGGGATGCTATGATTATAGTGGAAGCAAGTCCAGACATGGCGAGTGCTGTTTGCCCTCTAAAAAGATGCCTTGCTTGTTCCCACTTAACTACTCTTCCATTGGAGCCATGGGATCTTGTGAGAAAGCGACGTCGTTATTCCAGACAAATAACACTGTTACCAATGCTTTAAAACCAGGACCATTCAGCAGTTCCCTGGGAGGCCGTGGCTTTCACAGGGTTCGGTATAATACAGAGGTTCGAGTTATTTAGATTAGATTGCATATAATCTTATATAACAAGATAGATAAAAGTAAATGAACTTGTAAATCATATGAAAAATAGAATTATATTATGCTTATTGAACATGTATTTAAGGTAACACCTGAATCAATCATCAGGGATTAAAGTGGATAACTGAATCTTAATACTCTGAATATTAATTAAATAAATTAACTTTGTGAGATTTTTTATATTTTGACCAAAACTTAATGGAATGTTTCTTGAATTTTTGAAATTTATAAGAAAAATCAGGTATTTTTAATATCGAATCTGTATCTTACAGTGTAAGTCTATAAATAGACATTATACAAAAAATTTAAAATAACACGCGAGGAACTCTCAAATAATTTCAAAATGATTCCTAAATTTATTAGAATTTTTTAGTATTTTAAGGACTGTTTGGTTGGACACACAAATTAATACACACTAAAACTAAAGAAAAAAAAAGAAGCTTACGGTGTTTGCTAAACATGTTATTAGTCTAAAATCAAAAGCATTAAAAAATATCTTAAGGCCCAACCAATACCTTATTTTAACTTTTTGGTTGGGCTTAGCCCAACAACATAAACTGGGGTTTTTAGGCCCAAAGCCATGCACACGGGTACCGGGGGGTTTTAAGGCCTAGCCGAACCTGATGTGTTAGGAGACAGACAGCTCAAACAGGCCCTCTTTTTATATATGATGTGGGCTGGACCAGGTTAGCCAATGGTCTAGGCTGCCAGTAACGCAAATTATTCTTTAACGTTAGTGGCATGTTTTAGCATGGTTTTGAAGAAGATAAAGCTTACCTGGCCGAGAAAATATGTAGCTTTATCACCGGTGGAATTATAAACTATCTGCTGTTGGGACTGTTAATCTTTTGGTCCTCGATGGATCAACTTCCTCATCACATAGGAATTTTGCCATGGTTTCTACTGTAAGTGAACTTGGTAATTTACGGTAGCCATGCAAGGAGGATGTGTTTGCTGCTGTTTAGCTGGAGAAGAATCTGCTAGTGTTCTTGGTGAAAATAGTGATGTTTGCAGCTTCGGAATGCTTATTCAAGTCTTTGTGATTGTGTTATTCCAAGGTAATTATAGGTGTGGAGTCTTGCTTTGTGAATGCAAATTTTTATTTAATTATTATTATAAGAGAATGGAAAGATGATGTTTCCGAAGTCAACAACTTCCATTGTTTTTCTAAGTTTTGAATTGTTTTTCTATGAGATTCTAATTTTAAAGCACTCCTATCTATATAATTGGCATGCTCCAATTACGTGAATGCACTGCATCTTTTGTGCATTTAGCACGTGTATCCTTAGAATTATGATCATTTGAGCTAACTTGAAACCTACCAAAATAATCCGTCATATTAGTTTTAATTCATATCATATGATTTAATTTTAAATTTAAATTAAATAAGAAGTGGGATTGAGAAATCCTAAGATTAATCTGCTACACTAAATCTAATGACACTATTAAAAAGTTCTCCACAACAATATGTAAGCATTATATTATTTTTATATTTTTTATAATTCAAACTTGTCTTTGAATGTTGTCTAAAAAACAAACATTATATTATACTCAAAGATCTCAAACAAAAACTGAACTCGAGTTTTATACATAGAGAGATCTTTTTTATCTTTATTTTAATCACATAATTTATTTATTTTTCATATGGGTCCTAGTTGCTTATGATTTTTATTAAATAAATGATATAGAATATTAATTAAAAAGTTAGACTTTTTATGTTGAAATAAGAGATATTAATAAGAAAAGGAGGTTTTATACTAGGAAGTTAGTTTATTTGAATGGAATTTAAATTATTACTCTTCTTATAAAAAAATAATGTCAAAAAAAATTGAAGAACTCTCAACATTACAAATAAGATATCTATTTCTCAACTTTATGACTGAGTCTTTATTTAGTATTAATATCTCTTTTAAACATTTATTAATGTATATAAATCTTAATCTATTTTACTAAACATATGCATCACATTTAGAGTTCATAATTAAAAAAAAAAAATCTTGCAAATAGAATACACATTATCAACACTTATATTTTTTTTACGTGAATTTTTTTTTTTTGATTTGACTAGCAGCATAGTGTAACATTAACTAATTATCTAATGTTCTTTACTAGACTATATCATGATAAATCAATGCCAATAAATGGTAAGCAATTTTACGTAAATTTTTAATGAGAGATATCCCTAATTATTTACAAGATATTGAATGTTGTGCTTATTTTATTATTCCAATCTTGGAAGTAAAGAAACAATAGCTTTTATAAAAGATTTTTGGTTTGGTGAAAGAAGACTTAAAAAACAAGAATACGAAAATTAGTTAATATTGAATGTTGTGCTTATTTTATTATTCCAACCTTGGAAGTAAAGAAACAATCGCTTTTATAAAAGATTTTTGGCTTGGTGAAAGAAGACTTAAAAAACAAGAATACGAAAATTAGTTAATATTGAATGTTGTGCTTATTTTATTATTCCAACCTTGGAAGTAAAGAAACAATCTCTTTTATAAAAGATTTTTGGCTTGGTGAAAGAAGAATTAAAATACAAGAATACAAAAATTAGTTATAGCTTAAAATTCAAAGCTGCAGGGGTTAATTATAACATAGTTATCAAGCACTTGAGTTTTAAACCAAGTTTAATATTAAACCAAATAATGTTGATTCGGTTAATCTCAATTAACTTGATCATAACCGTTGAACTCTATCGATGTAGCCTAATTTCATCGAAATACGAGTTAATTGGAAGATATAAAAAAAAATGATAATTGCATCATCTTAATTAATTATTACAAAATCCGACCGTTGGATTGGGTTAATATTTTATATGAACTCTCCAGACATGTTTTCCTATCTTAGGTTAAAAATTCAGGTCAATCGGAGTTCGGGAAGGCACCGCAATACTGGTCAATAGAGGTTATACGAATTTTGTTATTTACTTTCATTTGACTTGTGGACTTCCTATTTGGTTAGGATTCTTTTCCTACAAGAATGTGGTAGTTGGTTTTGGAAATTTTCTAGTTCCACAAAGATCTTTAATGAGCTGCAATATAATCTACAAGTGTGACAATGATTCATTAATATTTCAGAATCCTTTTCTTATAAGGATTCCTTATTCATCCTAGCTACACAAGGAAAGAAGGGCTGATGGTATTTAATGACATATTAGTTATTTTTATTATTTTCTTTCATGTTTGAGCTTAATTAAAACTTTGTTTTGAGCTACGGTCCAAGGCTTGTTTGGATCAGGTTATGAGCTTTTCAATTTAGGGTTTTTTGGTCAGTTTTGTTTGGGGGTCAATTCAGCCCATAAGGATAGATCCATTAGGGTTACTTTTAAAAACTATTTAAACATATATAACCTAAATTTCAGTAGTTTTGATGATTATTACTTCTGAATTTTTCAGTTTTAACGTATGAGAGTGATTCTTGCATTCTTTAGTTCTTAAACGAACTAAATCTGATTTATCGAAGATTAACTGGCTTCGTGGCGTCATTTACTCATTCCAATAGTGTTGGTGCCTTGGGGCAAGTTTTCATTGTGTCGCACTCCTATTAGACCTATTTCGTCTTTTCAAGATCAGATCTCAATCTTGATTGTGGGTTGCGTGACCACGTGATCACGAGGTCGCATCATTTTCTTAATCTCTTTGGGTAACACAATTCAATTATTTGGGTAACACAACTTATCAAATTTGTAACATAATCCTCTAGGTTATCAAATAACTCTATTATATACACACAGTAGCTTTCAACCACTCACCAGTTCAATTATTTCTCCATTCGATTCTTTTTCATCACTTTTTACCATTCATCTTATATTTTTTTTATTTTTTATTTAGAGAAAAACATATGTGAAATGGATACAGACATGTATACACACATGTATACATTACAAAAAAGACTTAATTATTGAATGTTAGAAGTACACTTATACCATTTTAGTACATTTCTATGTGAAGTTGTTAGCATAATTATAAGTATTCATAATACATAAAGTACCTAACAAAATTATAAACAGGGAAACAACACAATTAGCGATAATCCACTTCGTGATATAGACTTTCAACATATATAGCATTATGGGTGTTATTAGTCATCAAGAAAACTTATGTCCATGATTTTTTACGAGAAAAAGAAATTGTAATGTCTATTAAAATTTTAACACCAATGTTGAATACATTCAACTCAAATTCAATAATACTTGCTTATCATTCCCATTTCCATATGAATGAACACTATGATTCGCATTTCAAACTAAACTCATATGACAATATCCATGCTTATCATTGCAAGTAAACTAACATTATGATTTAACAACTAGCTATAAAATATACGTATGTGATTTCCATAAAGGAAAGAGATCAATATGCTTATTCATAATTCTTTTAACATCGATTATATTATATACATATCCAATTACACACTAACTTTTATAACGTCTAAATTCATAATTGTCACTTTCAATAATATCTTTACGACGAATTATATAATACATTCAATTATGAGATTACTGACATGTATAGATACTCATTTTCTCAATTTTTGATTCCTCTACCAACTAATTAATATTTCATTTCCTTGTCACTTTCATCTCAATGTTAAAAAAAAAAAAATGTCACTTCAATTTATTATTTTAATAGAAACAGAAATTCATCAATAATAAAATGAAAACAAACCCTAGAGTACAAAGTGTTAAAGAAAAAAAAACACTAACTAGTTTTCTAATTATAATAATAGTGGATTTTCTAGTTATAATAATAGTGGATTCGAGGGTTTTTTTTTTTTTTTTAGAATTGTAAGAGAAATACCATCTATGTCAGATTTACATCTTTTAAAGAATTTTGAGGGAGCATACTCTAAACTATAATAGCAGTTTGAGATGAACTCATGCTATGTCTTCAGCAGCTGATGCTGGCAGCTTGACGCTTTGAGGGCACATCCAATAAGATGGATATATTATCATTGAACGAAGAATCTCAATGGTGACAACCTTCGTTGACATGGCTGAAGAGGTAACCCAAAATGTGTGCGCGCAGCTACAGGTTCGCTATCAAAGCATTGGCTCTATCAAAGCACTAGCTGGCACAAAATCACTACTTGTATATCTGCACTATATCACGTCTATTCCATTTGAATTTAATAGGTTAGATTCAACAAACACGACACAAAGAAACATAAAAAGATTTCAATCCAAATTCATGAATCTATTGGAGATATACGATGCTCCAGCTCCATTAATGCATGCTTCCATTGCATTTTTTCCCCCTACTAAACATACTTGATTTTGTGAGAACTCATCCAAACAAAAGGGATATCAGAAGTTCCATTCTGTCAATGGCGCTTACAAATGGGTCATTTCAAAATCAAAAATCAATCTGAGTTTCATTTGGAAGGCAAACATCAAGCAGCTGGAACCTTTTTCCCATCTTCAATGAAGTAAATGGCGGTTTCAGGAACCTGAAAGGAAAAACAGTGGAATGTAAGCCAGTTAAGCATGGAAGAGAGATACAAAACAGAATTTAGAAGGCAATTTAGAGTTTAAACAGATTGTTTTTAAGAACACAGTGAAGTGCTACTGTGAAAACAAAAACCCATTATTCATAAGTGAGGCACACGCAGTAAACTTCTACTAACAATTGACAAACGATATTCATATTCAAAGCACACAAGAAGCTTGCAAACCAACCAAAGCCATGGGCATTAGTTATGCAACTTTTGATTGTGCAAATTTCAAACATCGTTTTTTTTCATACAAATATAAATATTTGTTCGAATGAAATAGCAATCACATAACATGAACATGATCTTATTGTATAAATATCCAATAAAGAATAATAGGCAATTTTTCACGTATGTAAATGTAACACATGCTACACATAACATAATTACTATAGCATAATTTATGAATCAAAAGGTAGCAGAACCATTATAGGAGCAAAAGGAAACTCTTGCCAAGTCTGTAATCTTTGTACAGACTAGCATGAATCTTTCCCTAAGAGAATTGGACATTTGTAATCTTTCTTCAGCATCATCATCACACTATAACTAAGTTGGCAAAAGCAAAGATTATCACATGTAACTCGAGAGCGAGAAAATAAACTTGTAAGACAACGCAGAACTTAAGAGTGAATTCTCCACTTGCATATGTATAAACTTTCATCAACATCAAACTATTCAGGATTGGCTCTGAAAGCCATAGTTTTGAATGTCTTGAGGTTTCAAAATAAAAGTCTTTCAAAATTAACTAAACACCCACAAATCAGCTTTTGACTCAAAAGTTCCTTTTTCGCAAAAAAAAAAAAAAACAGAACAAATCTTTGGTCAACTGAATTTGGACTTGTTTCTTATTCATAATTCAAAAACATGCTATGTCTAAAAGAAGAATGACAACTAAGAAGGATGTCAGGAAGGAGATAAGGAGAAGGTGGAAAATGGTTGGTAGAAGAAATTACATCAGGCCAGGTCTCTGTGATAAATTCCACGATATCATAAGCTATGTCTCCTTGAACATCAATCTGTTCCTTCTCTGTTGGACCCTGAAATGAACAAGGAATAAAAAGTTTTATCATTCAGAGGAACAAAAGGTGATGAATTTGGTTAATCATAGGAGGCATTTGGTGCACCTTAACAACAGATGCTCCAGTAGCAAACTTCTTCCCAAGCTTTTTGGAAGCATCACTCAATTTAATACCTGAACATAAATATTTATCATAAGAGATACAACTAGTAACTTTAGCAATTAGTAATCAACGCAAAAAACCACAAGATAATGATTTGAAGTCAACAAAGCATCAGGCTTACCAAATAGGTCCAATCCTTTAATAATGGTGATACTTTTGCGCTTGTTGCGAACAACCTTCTCAATTACAACTTCTTGTCTTACCTATATGGAATAATGCAAAGTGAAATAAAAATTCCATGCAGTAATGCCAGATCATTATAATTTTAGTTGAAAATTAAATCCAGCACAAAATCATCTCATAAACTAAAAGGCCATAATGCAAAGTGAAATAAAAATTCCATGCAGTAATGCCAGATCATTATAATTTTAGTTGAAAATTAAATCCAGCACAAAATCATCTCATAAACTAAAATGCCAATAGTCACTAATATTTTTCCTCAATGAGACAAAAACCATCCAACAAACGTGTTCTATAAGCACTTCGCTCTTACAGTTTCACTTCATCCACACATCTTTGCCATCATATAACAAAAAGCAAACCTCTAATGCAAGCCACTTTGGGATTCCAAGTTACAGAGGAGGTGAAAAATATCACAGAAAGCAAATGTGTCACATACATGATCAAATGCAATAAAGCAAATTGAGCATCATAAGTTACAGAGGAAGCCACAATCTCATTTCTGAAACGGAAGCATGTCGATGATGATTGCTGGTTAACTTATCAAAACAATTTAATTTTTTGAATTGAAATTTCACATGCGTTTGGCCAATCTTGAATGCAATGCTATCAAAGAATGAAAAGCTTCCAAGACACACAAACAAGTCCTTACTTTCTTCTTGATTTTGCCACCTGGAAGCCTTTTCACTTCTTCTTGCTTAGATGATGATGTCTCTCCTGAAACGAAAAGGCAATGAACAAAAAGATAAAATTTTGGAGAACAAAATCATGCCCCGTGTAATGTTTCTCGACACAAACACCCATTAAAATCTCATACTGGGTAAGTGTAAAAAACAAAAGTTACCAGAGTGAACAGAAGAAGCTGACCCATCAGCACCAATTGAGGAAATTCCAAATGAGTGCAGTTGCTCCGAAACCCTCCCAGCCTCTTTTTCGTCAGCCTCTGCCAACCCAAATGAAAAGATCAATTCTTTGCGTCTTAAAATCAGTCATTACAGCAGGAAACAAGCAGGGGTCTTCTGGGTTTTCAAGATTGAAACAAGAAAAGAAAAGAAAAGAAAAGTTCATACCTTTAAGGAGATCAGGGTAGAGTTCAGGGGCGTTTTTGATGAGCCAAGGCTTGCATTTCTCGAAATCAGACCCGAATTCACAATACTCTGCAGGGAGAGAGCATGTTGGGCAGTATGACACTTTCACTGGCTCAGGTTTCTCTGCCATGGAATTCTGGGAGTTTTGATAGGGGGGATCGGGATTGATTTAAGTACTATGAAATATAATTTGATGCCCAGACCAGAGGGGAGGAAGAGAACCTGATTCTTAATGACACATCTAAATAATTAAAGTTTTATATCGCTTTTTTTTTTTCTCTTAATGTTTAACACTATTTTTACATAAAATATCAAGGAACCCTAACATACTAATTAATTTTATATATTTGCTACGTCTAATAAAAGCCGAAGACAAAAGCAGTAAATTATAAACAATTAACAACGCTACATCATCAACTCTAACCAATAATTAAAAAAATATATAGTTAAAAATATAATATTTAATGAAAAGTAATAATTAGAATAAATATAGAAACAAAATATATTTATAGTCAATTGAAATAAACACAAAAATAAAATTATTTAAAACACTAAAACAACTCAATCATTCACTTAAAAATGAGTTGCTGTCCCTTTTTTTAATTTGGTAATCATAATCGTAAATTTCATAAATATAATCTTATTTTCTTTTCATCCTTAAAAAAAAAGTTTAAAAACACAATTATAACTGTATTTTCAAAAACTTTAATTTATTTTTTATTTAAAATTAATTATTTTATATATTTTTGAACTTTTTTATATGCTGATCTTAAACATAATTTTATAAAAATAAAAAAAAAATATCATTTTGATATATTTCGATAGAAAAAATAATTTGAAAAGCAATCAGAACCACACTTTCTAAATATATAATCTTAATTTTTTATTGGATTTTTCCATGTGTTTTGATTATTTTAGAAATCAAAAGATCACTGCATGAACATTAACCAAATTTATTTTTATATTAATTGAATTTAGTTTTCCTAATTAACATTCTACGCACATTAGCTTTTACTTTATAATGCAAATTATTAAGTGTCAAAAGAAATTAATTTAAGAAATAGAAGAATTAAAGGATGTTATTTTGCTTCCATATCGGTTTATCAGACTTTTGGATTATCATTCTAAATTTTAAATTTTTAAAAATAAAATAAAATTCAAAATTTTTTAAAAATTACTTTTAAAATATAAAAACAAAGAGCGCCTATATCTAATTTAATAACTTCACTTTACTCTCTTTTACCTTTCCACCTTAATCTCTATAACCCTTCAAATAAATTATGCATTATGAGTTTTATTTTGTCTAATAATAATAATAATAATAAAAAAGGACAAGTGAAATGGAATCAAACATAACTCAGATAAGTAGAGCAACCGTATTTGTAGCACCGGACAAACACTAATTCTTAATTAATAATTAATAATTATTTTTTTATGAATCACAATTATAAAGTAAAGTTATAAACTTAAGACTGTTTTTTTTATGGAGTGTGAAATATAACAATATATAACTAAGAGGCTTTTTTATGTAATTTAAAAGCTATAATTTAGTAACGAAAAATAAATGTTGATAATTAGGTTTGATTTGACAAAGTTTACAATAATTATATAAATTAAAAAATTAAGAAATTTAATAAAAATACCGGTTTAAATGATAACACAAGTAAACTTTGTTAGAATATTTTTATAAAAAGTAAAAATTTATTGAGTTGTTATAAAAAGAATAATGATTTTTCAGTTTATTTTAATTATCTTTTAATTGCATGCAATTACTAAACCTTATATGTTGTATTAATTGCCCTTTAATTGCATGCAATACAAAATATTATATGCTTAAAAACACACAATAGCGACCCTCAACCACTCATTTCTGCTCAAACCACAATAGTTCAGTTATTTTCCCTCCACTATTAATTGTTGAAGTAACCAATAAGGAGAAGAAAAACTGTGAGGTAATAGATAGAAAACAAACCGGTAAGAAAAGAAAGGAAGAAGAAGAAAGAGAAGACGGGGGTTTGATGTGCCTCAATCTCCTTCCTTAAAAAGCATAAAGGAGCACTGTTGGCAGGGAAAGGAAGAGGTGAAGGAGCCACTTCAGATCCATCAGTTTTAGCACTTTAATCAGTGACGGCACGTGGTACATGCGCCATCACTATTCCTGTTGCTCTTTTGACCCGATTTTAGTTAATTCTTGTACATGCTAAACATATCAGAAGGTTAATTAAGAAGGTTAATTAATAAACTTAGAATATCTTTTGGACAAATTGTTATAACATTCTGAAATTTAGAACAAAATATTTATTGCTGTGTATATTTTTGGATTGTTTAGAAATTATTTGATTAGAATTCATGTGTGTTTTTTGTTCAATAATTTGTGTTGAATTACGAGTTTATTTTTAGGGTTGTGATTTCTAATTGAATACTAAATGTTGGTTGATGATTTAGGGTTGAGTTTATGTCGATTTGAACATAAATCTTGATTCATGGGTTGTGCTTGGATTGATGTTGGTTTATTTGAATTAGCTTGAACTTTGAATATAAGTTTATGAAATTAATAAGACTTGTGTGGATATTCAGTGTTGTTTGATTTTGAGTTGATAAATGATAATTTGTTTGGTGCTGTCTTGAATTGATTTTGAGTTGATGAACATAAATTTTTTCTTTAAATTATAATTTTGAATTATTTGTTTACTAGAATATTTGTTTCTTAGACAACATTTTATCATTATCACAAAGCAAGTTTCAATTAAAAAAGAAAAATATTCTAATAATTTTGATGTGATTATATCAAAACCCACAAGAATAACACCGTACTTGTGCATTGCCATGAGGAACTCTTTGGCGGCATCATCAAATTTTTTATAGCGAGTCAACCTTAAAACATCCTAACCTGAGTCCTTGCCTAACCTAAGCTTGTGAGGGTTGATTAGATATGACTAGGTCGATCTGACAAGTTAAAAAACAACTTAAATGATTCATAAAAATATAATTTAACTTAAAAAATTAAAGATGAAATATATTTTTTAAAAAATATAGAGACGAGGACATATCGAACCGATCGCTCGTCAACTTAAGTTAACTTGTCAAACATAGGACTTAAGTTATAAACTTAGCTGAGTTTTCGTAACTTTGTTTTTGAAAACCATTTTTATTTAACTATACAATCACCAAAAGCAAACAATCATTGCTATTTTGTTTTTATATAATAAACATATTATATTTGTAATTAATTAACTTTTAATAAAATCACACCTAAATATTGAAAAAAATAAAAAAAGCTAGGAGACTTGGCATAGGGAGCCGATTGCGATTGACCTATAAAATGAAAATGTCATATATACATACCTAGCCTTTTTTTTTTTTTTTGTTAGCTCCTTTAAAAAAATAATAATGTAATAACACGTCATTTAAAAACTCAAAATCCGGCTACCAGATAGAAGGTTGAAAAATCAAGGATGGAGACTTTTTTTTTTATTAAAAAAAAAGATTTTCAACCTATTTTAATCTAAAAACATCTAATAAATACCCTAATAACCTAAAAAAAGAAAACAATCTTCCAACTCAAAACATGTCAAGATTGGTAAAAAAAATACAAAATCAAGTTGAAAAAAAATCCATGCCAATCTTCGCGCGCGCGCGTGTGCCAACTGGAATTGTCAAAAAATCCTTTTTGAAATTGAGCTTTTAAAGACGATCCTTTCTTTCTTGTCAACTGGAATTGTCTCTTTTACTCTGATCTTCTATCAATCTGCTATCATTCCTTGATAGCCCCATTTGAAACAATTTCTGCCTTCCCAATTCCTATTCACTGGTGCAAAATCAATTTGTTGCTGACGCTCTTCTGTTTCTTGTTCCAGCATGTTCTTCTACCTTTGAAAGCACTGAGATTTCTCTTTTCCGTTGGGTTTTTTTTGGAGTTCTGTTTAATTTTAGATTAGTTGATCGAAGCATACAGCGTCGTCTCCCCTAGCGGGCAATGGAACCCTCTCTTTTCATCTCTATTCTCAACATATTGAAAGAGGTCTGCCTCGCGGAGAAGATCAGAAGAGAGGCCTTCTGTTGATTCTTTTGATTTCATTTCTAGATGATACGGTGAAGGTACGAAATACAGGGCAGTTTGGTTGGCAATTGGCAACGGAGAGTGATCTGGAATTTGGGAAGAAGCCAAGAATGTGAAGAGATCTTGAAAATCAAGATGTTGGTTTTATTCTGTATACAGCTATGATTGATGGACTGTGAGAGATGGCTCTAGGAATCAGCATGAGACCACTAACTTTTAAGACCCGCCCGGTCCACAACCAGGTTCTGAATTTTTTAGGTTATCAGATTGGCCGAATCATTTTAAAAAAAAATCAAAACAATGTTGTTTTAATAAGAAAAAAAAAGTCAACAGGTTTGCGGCTGAGTTTTGCCAGGTCAACGGGTTGCTGGGTCAATCCGCCGGGTCAGCTAAGTCACCGAGTTTTTTTTCTTTTGTTTTTCCTTCAATCTAATCCAGTTTCAACCCCAAATCGACTAGATCTCGGATTAACCCACAAGATGAATCAGGTTTCAAAGCTATACCACTAACTACTACCATTATTAGTACTCAATTAGTGACTAAAATGGTCAAAATCCCAATTAATGGCACCAAGGAAAAATAATTACAATATTAAATCCATAATTATTGATAATTGATGAATTCCAAGCTGTTAGAATTTTCAACCATCTGGCACTTAACCAGTCCAAAACTCTTGCATGTTCCTGACTATGGAAACTCTTGTATGAGCAGTCACTACCATCGGCACAGAAACATGTATTCACTTGAATAATTGCCTTTGAAAATTTGTTTTAATTAAATAAATTATGAGTTAATAAAAAATTAATTTTAAAAATATTTTATTTTTTCTACTTAAAGAATATTTTTTTTTATATTTAATTCTTAATTTATAATGGACTAATTAAAATTATTAATGATGTAAATTAATTTTTATAGATTTTTCTACCTTTTAATTTTTAAAATTCACTAAAACAAATGGTGAATATAGAATTTTAAAACTATATTCTTTTATATTTTCAAACACTCTTTTCTCATCTTATATTTTAGTGTTTTTTTCTCATTTTATACTTTGATTTTCCTTTTAAATCTAGAGTTTAGATTTATATTATTGAGATATATTTGAGTTTCATATTTTTTTTATTCAAAGATCTTGGCTTAGAAGTACATTTAAACCAAAGTGTGGTGTTGAAATCTTGGAAAAGCATATTGTATATATTCTAGTTATATAAGTAAGGAGTAATAAAGCTTTAATAACAAATTTTTTATCCTTGATGACAATAACAAAATTAAGATTTATTTTTTTAAAAATATTTTAACAATTAAGTAGTTTTTTATTTTAATTTAAGCATAGTTGATTTAAACATGTTTGTCTTGAGCTTATAGATTTAAAAACATTGGATTGTTTAAGGATACGAGTAATAAATAAATTAAGAGTAAAATAAACATGTATATAAAATAGTGAAGATAAATAAGCTTAGGAATTGTAAAGAACATAATAAATATAATAAAATAAGTTGCGTAAAAGATAAAATACAAAGTTGTAAATAACTCATAAGTTATAATGCGAGCAAGATAGGATTTTTAAAAACTTGAAAGAGACCTTATATCGAAATTATATCGGGCTGTGTTGATAAATTACAAAGAGATATTTTGCTTAAATAATACTTTTCCATCCTATTCTTGTCCTAAAAAACAAAAAATCAGCCTTAAACAAGAAAATCATTCATTAAGACCTTAAATCTTAGTCTATTTTATACAAGGAAAGAAAATAGCCTAATGCTAGAAAAACTTTACTTCATGTTAAGTTAAGCTAAACAAGAGAAACTTTCAACATATATTCACCTACTCATTCGGTCTAGGGGCCTTCTAAGCCTAATAAGCAACTCTCAAAATTTCTATCATCTTGGTCCATGGTTTTTGTCTCAAACTTCGGCCTCTTGATCTATTCTAGTCGAACTATAACTACTCTTGTCAAGAAATCCACTACCACATTACATGTATATATATATATATAAAGGACTTTAATGGATCCGGAACTAAAAGGCATAGATGATTTCTACATTGAAATGATCTTTTTGTGGACAAATTGAAAAAAATAAAGGACCAAAATGAAAAGCATGAAAAACATGGATGGCAATTTAAAAGCTGCTGCGTAACATTCACTTTGCACCTCCTACTTCCCAAATAAAAACTTTTCAACATCTATAGATTTTAAAAATTCAATTTTGATACAAATTTTTTTTTTTTTTTTTATTTTTAGTTTAAAAGAGGAGAAAGAGTTTATGAATTATGGTAGTGGCAATGATGAGAGAAAACATTAGTTTACACTGAATCTAACCACTAAAAAATTAATCTTGGTGTTAAGAGAGGAGTTCCACTTGAATATTTTTCATCTTTAAATTGGTGGGGAAAATAGATATGACCTTAGGAAGTTTTGGAATTTAGGTTTATTATTTTTTTTCTTGGTCTATTTTTTAGGTTATTGAGTGTATAAACAAGTTTATTTAAATTTTTATGGGTCAAATTATGGTTTAGAAAATAAAAAAAAAAAAAATTGGTGTAAAACACCCATGTCTTTTGTCATTAAGGCCTGAAAGAGATAGGCCACTCAGACCCACATGTCTAGGTTTTTTTTGATATATTTGTTTCTCAATGTTATAATTTGATTTTGTTTTATATATTATATATATATATATATTTTTTTTTTTCAATTTTATTATTCAATATTTAGCTTATTTTAAATAGATCTTCATGAGTTGTTTTGTTTTGCTTTCCATTAAATTATTATGGTTTCAAATAAATATTTTTTATTTTATTTTTTTAATGTTTTATTTTGTAAGAGTCTATTTTCGTTGTTATTTTTTCTAGTCATCCAAAATTGTTTTTAGACTCACAAGTTGAGTGTGTCACATTAGGTTAACTCCCACAAGTATTTTTTTTTTCTACTAAAAACTATATTAGCAAATACTTAATTTTTTTACATTAAAAAAATGATATAACCCATAACGCAATGCATTCCAATCACCTAGTAATAAAAAATATGCAACATATTTTTGTTTATTTTGGATATCAATACACATATGAACAAAAAAAGAAAAAAGGATAGTGTTAGTGTCAGCAACTTTTGGTTAAGGACTAGCTATTTATCTCCTTTCTCAAGCTAGAGAGTAAGAAATAATAATATAAACAAATTATACCAAAATCAAGTTTTTTAAATATTGAGTAACCAAAAAGTTATCATTTAAAAAGCAAAAGGGATAAAGTGAATTTTTTACCTCAAATAATTTAAGATCGTCACACTTTTTTTTTTTTTTTTCCACTTTGACTCTATATCTATTAATCTTGTTATTTTTCCATAAATTTGTCTAAATTAATCTTTAATTTAGACCTATAAAAGTGTAATTAAAAAAAAAGTTAAGGGAAAAAAAAACAAAAAAAGTATTGTAGTAATTTACAGTGCTTTATATATAGGTGAATGATAAATAATTTCATCATATATTTTATTGTTTGTTTACTAGGAAGTTGATATGTGTCGTTTGGTTTTTGAAAAGGCGTTGTTCAAATAGTGTTTGGCACTGTATTTTAAAAGTATTTTTAAAAAAATTAAAATTTTAATTTTTTTAAATTAATATGTTTTTAATGTTTTTTGATCATTTTGATGTGTTGATATCAAAAATAATTTTAAAAAAATAAAAAAAATATTATTTTATTATATTTTAAAAAATAATTATTATTATATTCATAAATATTCTCTATATCCGAAAGAAGTGGTACATTCTCAAATACCCTCTAGAAGATGAGATTAGGGTCTCTACCCGTTTAGTTTTTTCTTGCAGGTCTTGGGCTCCCTTTCCTAACATAAAAAAAGAAAAAAAAAAAAATTGGAGTGATATCCCACATGCGTAATTTAATGAACTGCCTAAAGAATTAGTAAATCTTTTTTTTTTTAAATGCCTAGAATTAGAATGAAAATAACATTGACGACAATAATAAGGCACAAATTTGGCTTAAAATGCTCATACTAATTCACTTTACACACCACACTAGTACATACTTTTACGTTGGCAGGTCCATTATCGATGAGCTGGCATTTATCCATACATCTGCTAATGTCGTCTACGACATGACAACAAGCTATGCATTTGGCAACAAACAGCTCCCCACATCATTGCGGCCGCGTTTAATTAGAGATTGGTTAAAATTTTAAAAAAACTTATTTAAATTTAATTTTTTTATATTTTTGAATTATTTTGACATATTAATTTTATTTTTTTTAAATATTGTTTTAATATATTATTTTAAAATAATACTTTTAAAAGATAACCATTATAACACAACCAAACACCCGCAGGATGACATTTATCTGAATTGTTTTGAACAGGAGTCATGAACGCTGCAAGTTGGAACATAAATTAAAGTTAATACATGGGATGGACAAAATGTATGAGTTTCAGCACTTCCAGTTCTTCATGGGAAAGGAACAAAATGTGCCAATGAAGGGAGAGTCCTCAAAATTTTATTTTTTTATTTAAAATATTTTTTATATATTATTTCAGATCATTTTGATATTCTATATCAAAATAATTTTTAAAATAAAAAATACTTTAAACCGTTATTGCCTCTACAATTTTAAATAAACCCAAAGAAGCAATTCCTGTAACACTTGCAGGATTCAAAAAACTTGATATCTGCCTTGTTGGAGATAGGGTATTTTGAACACAAATTGAGCACCGTTTTCAAGATTTCCAAGCTTGGTGCGCAAAGCAAGCAAGAAAACAAACACAGAGAGAAAATCAAGATAACCAAAAATATAAATTTCATTCAAAATACAAAAACTGTAGCACACGTACACCACGCCACGTCCCTCTATCTTTATAAAACATTGTGTACGTCAGTTAAGCCCTAGTCCCTCCCCCCCTCTCCTCCTTCTTTTTCTCCTTCACACCCGTTAATCTCTCTCTCATCTCAAGCTGCCGGGATCTTAGCTCATGAAACCGCCTGCTTGTGCAGCTTGCAGGCACCAACGTAGGAGATGTAGACCAGATTGCCCTCTGGCTCCGTTTTTTCCTCCTGAGAAAGCAAAAGATTTTGAGGCTGCTCACAAGCTTTTTGGGGTACATAATGTTGTCAACAACCTCAAGAAAATAATCCCCGAACAGAAACCCGAGTCTATTACATCTATGGTTTATGAAGCTAATGCTCGAGTTAGAGATCCTGTTAGTGGTTGTACTGGCATCATTTCAAGATTGCTGCAGAATATTAACGCTGTCAAGGTTGAACTTGAGTTTGTGCAAGCTCAAGTGGCCTGCTTTCACACCCTGCAACAACAACTTGGAGACCACAATGTTGTTGATAATGTAGGCTTTGTGGACTTTCTTCAAGAAAACAGTAGTGCTAATACTGTCCAATCTCTTAATCAAGATTTTAACTTTTTGTATGAGAATCTTCAGAACCCTCAGCAACTTCAAGAATCCAGTTTTGCTCTAGAAACTAAACTGTTTGATGGTGTTCATCAAGGGATTTCTCTCTCTATTGGCAAGCCTGCTGTTAAGCCTGAAAGGCGTTCATCATCATCACCATCCTCTTCAAAAGCACATGGGAAGCAACCACTCCAGGATGTGAGCGATGACGGTTTTTGATATTCTTGATTAGTGCATGCATATAATTCTTACTGTTTTTATTAGTCAATGTCAAGAGTTATTAGGTGATATATAAGCATAACAGTTACAAGTGTCAAACAATTAACAAGAAATAAATGTGTTTTTGTAATGTTAAAAGATTTGAAACCCAAATTAAAATTGACGAGGGTAATTAGATAATAGAGTAAAGTATTCCAAAAAAAAAAAATACTGTTGTCTTCTTAATTTGTGTCTGTGCATATAAGACTAGATAATTACGTTGTTTTGCAAAGTCCGAGGCCATGCATTCATTTCACTGTGGAGCAAATATGAGTGATTGTGTCGGTTATGATTACTTAAAGAGCCATAAATGTTTTGCTTGTAGAATGTTGCTTTGAATCACCCAGATTAACTTCAAATGAGATTATATCTGGTTTTTCGTTTTATTTCACACATTAGCAAATGCATTGAGTAAATACTACTGAGCTAGTAAGGATTAAGACTGATTCCTCTGCAGATGGTTTCCATCAACAATTGGTTTGGACTTGGGATAGTAGGAGTTAGTGACAAGTATTCCTCCAAGTTTACAATTGTGTTGCATCAAAGAGAATAGGATAGCTCAAGTTTTTGCTTTCACATATTATGCAAATAATATCATTTCATTTATTCATGTTTTTGGATAGCAAGTTCAAAATGTCTTGGACCTTGTTTTATTTTCCGAGGCCCCAAAGGGCTGCTTGAGCATTGTCTTGCTACAGAGTGGCCTACCTCACTACTTCTGTTGTGTAGTTTGGGCTTTAGGTCCCTGGTTGACCGAGAGAGACTCTCAGGGAAATGTGATAATCAGTATAGGAGTGGACAATCAGTATAGCATGTATTTGCACTGTAAAAAGAAGATGCTTCACTCTAGTGGTAATCAGTGTCTTCTTACCAATGTGATACGCTGTTATTACTGATGCAAGTTTTGTTTTGTTCTGTTTTCAGTTCCATAGAGGATTAAAACACGATGGAAAATCATGCCAGCACGAGCAGTGGACAATCTAAAGGATGATACCATGGTATTTTCTCGGAAAACTGATAAATGACAGATTAGACTGAAAACTGTTGCAGTAGCTCTGCTCAGGTTTCTTATAATTTTGATTGTTATATACCGAGAAGAGACACGTGCCAACAGGAAATTCATACTGTGACATGTTTGATAGATTTGCGTTACACAACTTAGCTTCTTTTTTTACATTGGTAGGAGAGAATTCCACTGTTTCGTGCCTTCTGTGATTATGGTCTCATTTAGTCATTTGAGTTTAGCAATGTCCTTGAATAGCACAATCTTAAATTTCTGTTGCACCTGTAAATCCGCACCCTGCTGGAAGTTCACTTTTGATGGGGATCATTTTCTGTATATGAAAGTGAAGTTAACTTTGATATGAAGCCCTGCCTCGTTTGAAAGTTTGTTTCACAAGGTGAATTGTAGTTGATATCCACAGTACTCAAGGTATTCGCTGTTTAGGCTGTAGCCCATGATTTTTTTTTCACGATTCGTTTTGGGTACAGTTGAAAACATCAAGTAATGGCTATCGATGGTTGTTGGATTTATGAATTCAGAGTCCTACAAAGGTAAGGAGAGGTTTAGGTAGCTGCTGCTTAAAAGCTGAAAGAAATGCTACCCATTTGAAAGATTATGAAGGACCGACCGATCCTGTGAATAAAGCCATCTCCCTCTTTTCCATTTCTACTTGGAGCCACCTGAATTCTGGACCCCAATGCCAACCCGTTGATCGACGGAAAAATTGGCTCCACATGAAGAAGCATCCATGCAAGTTCGTCAAAACCATGTGATTTTGTGGCCTTTCTTTTTGGATTTGTCTTGCATTCATAGCCACAAGTTAACATCTTCTCACGTCAGCTTCTAGTTTTGTTGCGTTGTGTTTGTTGTTCATGACCTCTTAAAAGCTCATTCAAGCCTGTATCGTCCGAGTAAGAAAGCATTAACATTGAAATCCTGTCCCAGGACTACCAAGCAAACAAACATGACCTTCTTTGAATGGCCGTGTCCTGAGATTTTTCATCTTTTGGCTCAGGAACAACTGACCATTCTGTGCACCCAACAACAACCAGTACCGTGCCAATAGTTTCAATCCTCTGTTTCAAAAAAAACTGGTGTTAAATGTCAAACAGTTCCAGAGTCGCTAAGAACGACAAGATCCCGATAGCCTACATTTCTGCTGGCATTCTAATTGCTAACAAGAAATGTTCTGCTACTACTTTGTTAGTGCTTGAAATCATGCATTTATACATATATACTATATAATTTCCATCATTCAGAACATGAAAACTAGATGATATCTACATGTTATTGTTCTAACAGAACTTGCAAATAGCCCAGGCCATGGTTTGCTATCTCAAATCCCAGCTCCCTTTCTGCTAATTATGAGCTTAATTATGCAAACACAACAGCCGCCACTTCTCTTCTATAAAGCAATCAACTCCCACTGGTGAAATTGATGGTGCTTTCTGATAGATAATAGAATTCCGGTCACCACCCTTTGTCCTAATATCTTCAATCATCGTATGCACCGTGCTCATCTTTGGACGGTCTCTTGGCGATGGAGCCAAGCAAAGCAAAGCAAAGCCACTTGCATGAGACCTACCATCTCCCCCTCCATATATTATACCTCAACAACTCAAAATCAAACACCTCCCAAGTCCACTCTCCTCTTGCCACTCTTCGAGCCCACTTAACTAAACTTGTTTCTCCCTCTCCGTTTGGCATTTTCCCTGTCAATATCTTGAGTAAAATAACCCTAGGGCTATAAACATCGCATTTGTGGGTGAACCTTCTTTGGCTAACATTATTCTGGTTCTTGGACATTAGTTCTGTTGCTTTATAAGCGTTGTTTGAGATAGATGAGGCATGCTGGAGTTGGTAGAGAGAGTGCAAGCTTCCATTTAGTTGAAAATCAGAGACCAAAAGCTAACTCATTAGCATCATAGTAAGCTTTTAATCTAACAATGCTTGAAAATGTTTCAGTGTGTATTTAACTTTTGTGATTATAATTTAAAAAATATAGATTTAAATAAAATAGTTTTAGTTGGATTAAAATATATATTTAATTAAATTTATTATTAAAGTTGATATTAAATGAAAATGAATAAAAAAATATTTAGTTTGGTTTAAATTAATATTAAAAATATTGTTGATAATAAAATGACACTTGCAATAACCCTTAGTGCATTTGTGTGTGCATATAACACAATGACACTTGCATTTGGTCCCTTTCAATTTTATTTTTTTCCAGTGGCCCACTTCCATTTGAATAATAAAAAAAAAAACTTTTCCTTCGCGGGCCTCATTATTTTGTCTTTTTTCATAGGAACAATAGCACGTGATGGTCACGAGAGCTGCCAAAATTGCCACCGAGTAACACCACCCAATCACTCACTCCCTTTTTCTTTTCATTCTTCTTTCCTTCATCACCTGATTTTGCTGGCTCACTCTCCATCGTCGCTGAAAACAATCCAATGCTAACTTCTGTAATGAATAACTATATTTTTAGCTAATGAAATAGTTGGTGAATTGTCCATATAAATCTTTGTAGGTTTTTTTATGGCACTCGAAACTCTAATAATTTTCTTAGCCATATAAAATGACAAACATATGTTATGGTTACTATATATTCAACTTCACAAGTAGATAATGTGATAATAAATTGTTTCTTTGAATTCTATGTATTTGAGCTTTAATAGTGAATGGTTCTTTCTCTTAAATCCCAATCACATTAAGGCCATGCGCACCCAAATTTAACAAATTGCTTCTCATTATGGGATTGGGATGAAAATTGATTTACTAAAAGACACCATATAAAATAGTACAACAAAATTTATTATTCGATTGAGTTGTTCCTTTTGTGGTTTAATGCATTTACTTTTTCAATCATTATGTCTTTGTTGTCTTTTTTATTGACTAACTACTTTATTTTCCTAGCAGTAGTAGCATTTTAGATCTTACAAGTTGATGAAGTCATGAAACTTCAAACTAGATTGGATTTTTTAATGTTGTAATTTTAGGCTTGTGAAGTGACTATATTTGACTGTTTGGTTTATAAGCTTTCTTGTAAAACAAGTCTCATGTTAAAACAAGGAACTTTATAATACTTAAGATATTAAAGTCATTATTAAAGGAAATATCCATTGGGTGAAAAGGCTAACAAATATTGCATTGTAGTTTGTGCCATTGACTTTTGGGAATTTTCAAGGTGAAAGGACTTGTCATGTAAAATCCTTATTTCACAAGGATATTTTTTTGGTTATTTTTGGCTTATTAGTAAAAGGGTTTTTCTTCTCCTGTTGCTTGGGCCTAGCTCGAGTTCCAGGAGCTTTTTTTGTGTTTTTCGTCTTTTATTGTTCGAGCTTGGCCTAAGTGGTAGGAGTGTTTTCTTATCTTACTGCTTGGATCTTTTTTTTCCTACTTGATTTTTTGGCACTATTATTTGCCTCTATGTCATTTAAATTGTTCAGGTTTGAAAGACTTGACTAATAGAAATAAAAAAAATACTTATTGTTTTATACATGTGATTTTACCTTCTCATGATTTTTGATAATGTGCTTTCTTATTAATTTTGTTAATTTGCCAATATGAGATATGGAAGTTTGATGAGTTTGATGCCAATAAAAGAGATAGTAGAGAACATTATTATATAGAAAGTGGAGAATGTTTTGTGTAAAAGTAGTGTTAAAACATTATATAAAGAGATATTGCATGGAAACGTTGAGATTTCTCTTGGAGACATGAAGATCTCATTATAGAGATTTTATTAGAGGCATGAAAACCTATTTGAAGGCATGAAGAATTAGTTTGGAGAAATTTTAAAACACTACTACTTTTATTAAAAAGTTCAAAATATTTTCATAAAAATGGAGATACAATTTCTAAAGATTATATAATCTTATTTAATTCATCATAAGGATCTTTCCCTATTTATTTAGGTTGCATTTCATTTCTTGTAAATTATTGGAGGTGACCCTTAGCCATTAATATATATATATCTTTTTTATAGGGCATGATGTTCCTTAGTATCATGATCGTGGTCGTGATGAAAGTGAAAAGGTTATTAAAGTTCTTGTGTTTATGCCACTTTTTATGTAATATGGGTATCATAGGAATTCCTTTCCCTTACCAATTAACAACCAATACCTCAACATATATGGTGGTTAGAGGTGTGGCCACGAGCTTAAAGAATGTTAGTCAGTCAAAAATAGATCATTCGGTTCTCCTATTAAATGCCTTAGTATGATATTAATGATGTTGGAGAGATTCTGTTATTCATGACTGGAAACAAAAGTGTTTTTGTCTGGTCACACTTACTATCTTTACTCAAACGTGGTTTTCTATCACTTGTTTTACTTTCTCATAAAAAGTAGTTATAGACTCTAGTGTTTAGAGCTTTAGTGATAATATGTTCGAGTAGATTCTTTATATTGAGCATTTCCTTGGATATTGCTATAGTACTCTCATATTCTCATTGTATTTATAATGAAGAGCTTAATGGTGTTCTTTTCAATTGGTATGTTAGTGTTGAAATAAGAGATAAACTTAACATATATATCATACAGACTAATGATGGAGTTAGGCTAAAGGTTGTGATACCAAACCTAAGCAAATCCATGGAATGTTGTCAAGAGAATTTTACACATAACATCACTTTTTTGTGTTATAAATTCTAGAATGCTTTCCAAGTTTTATATTTGCTCTTTTAGGTTTGTAAGATTTTTGTAATTGTCTAAGATGGCCTTCACGAAGACTCAACCTTCAAAGAGATAAGCATGTAATACTTGATGATAAAGTGGAGCATTTTCTACTTTGTGTTATTCTTAGAAGCTCATGCAATTATTGATCTCATCTCGCATCTATTTTTTTTTTTTTTCCAATAAGAAGCATGTAAGCAACATTCATAAAATAATTGATGATGGTAGCCACTTCTTTAGCTAGGGCTTGTTGAGGAATGCTCTTTATAACATAAGTGACTCCTTCATAGAGTTAGAGTACAAATGTTCTTATGCTTACTTTGCACATTGTTCTATTATGTTCTCTTAGATAATTTGGAGTTGTCTATATGCACCTAGTGGTGCAGGTAATAGAGCTAACTATTGTGTTTTCCATTCTAAGAATGGAAAAGTGTGAAGTTATTTTTATCTATTAAAACAAAAGATAACAAGAATTTTTTGAGATGGATGTGAAATTGAAATGAACTAGCTAGAGCTACAAATGAAGTCATGAAAACCTCGAATTGGATTGGGATTCTCATGGCTCTAATCTTAGATTGGTGGAGTGATTAGATTTGTCTATGAGCTTTCCTGCAAAATAAATTTCTTGTCGAAATAAAAGACCATTTAATGCTTAAATCAGTAAATATATGATATGAGAAGTATGTGTATGATGATGAGGTATGTAGAACAAGGGATAGTAATAAATGGTCTCATGTGACCTTTTACCCCCTACTTTAGGTCATATGAGTTTACCTTGTGAAAGTTGGAAAATGATGAAGAATCATTACCTCGGGTCATATAGATATTTAAGTTTTTAGTTGTTGTGCCTTACTTGTTATTAGTAGAAAGGTTTCAAGAGTGAAACAAGTCAAGGTATAACCATTAGCGAGAGAATAGGCATCTCTAAAGAGACAAGGTGAGGGAAATAGTTATTGGCATAAAAAATTATGGCTTTGTAGGTGAAGAGAATATGTCATATTGAAAAAAGAGATAAATTGAAAAATATACCTATTGTGTGATAGGGTTAGAAACTGTTACATTGTGATATGTGCCAATAACTCAAGGAAATTCACAGGGTGCAAGGGGTTGAGACTTGTCACTAATCCTAATGTTGTTGGCAATTAAGGTAAATTGGGCCCCATTAAGGGAATTATATTTATGCAATGCTTTTTTTTTTTTTTTTTAAAAAAAAAAAGCACCTTATAAAGATTAATACAACAACAAGAGTTCTTGAGTGGGAAAAAGGATTGCAACCAACTAAGCTAGCTAATGGGTGCATTTATGAAATAACATTGCAATTCTTAGAAACCTGATGAATTTTTGTAAGTGGTTTTGATCTTGGTTTGAATTGAATTAAAAAAAAAAGAGAGAACATGAAAGAATTTTTTTCATAAATATATTAATTTAGGTGTGCTATATCCCGATAAAGAAAATTTTAATTTCAGTATGTCATTGTAATACCATCTCCTATGCTATCTTAAAGTGCTAAAATATTAATATGACAAAAAGAATAATATAAATATAGCTTTTTTTTTCTCTCTTGTACTTCAATAGAAAAAAAAAGTTGTTTGAATAACCAATTGTAGTGGAGAAAGACAAGGAAATGCTTAACTCTTTTCTTCAAAGAATTTAAAATCACTTTCTTTTCACATGGCTTCACTTAATTTGTTTATAATTTGTTTATTGGCTTGTTGGTTTTAGTTTTTTTAAGAAATTTGTAAGAATAATTTTTATGGAAAAGAGAGATATTTTTACTATTTTCATTATAGCTACTAATTGAGAAGAAAAAATAAGCTAAAAGAATAGTTTTTTGGGGTTTGGCTTTCTCTTTACATTCTACGTAAGAGATGTCCTAAGAAAAAATAAAAAAAAAAAAAAAAATAGCTACACGAAATTAATAGTTCCTTGAGTGCTTAACAAGAGTGCAAGTTAAGTTCAATCTAAACTGAATGAAGACCTTATTCCTCCTTAATTTCAGAAAGTAACGGGTTTTTTTTTTTTTTTTTTAATGATATCTATCGAGCAATTTGTGCTCACGTTTTGACTCTTTCTTTCACATGTTCTTCTCCTTCCTCCTTGGGATATTGGCAATCGAACTCTTGGTTGAAAAGACGGGTCAACTACGATTTTTTTTTTATATATATATATATATATATATATATATATATTACATGAAAGAGGAGTAGTATAAGTTGCATTGAATGAATTGGACCTATATCTCACATCAAGCTAGTGAAGAAGAAACAATGAAATATTCTCACAAGTTAGCGTCTGCTCTCATTCTCTTTAAAGAGTTAATGCCGCCTCGTCCTTGGATTGTCCTATGCAACTTCATTATTTCATGCCTTTGGATCTTTTCTAAATTTCACTTTGATTTTCTACTCTACCTTTGGTCATTTATGATTTATGGACGAAAAGCTTGCAAAAAATTGGCCCGTCCCTTCCTTCCCTTGGGTGAAAGAAACACCAGCACCCGATTTTGCTCTTCTGGGATCTGCACCTCCAAACGTGGAGCGTTTCCAGGGGTTTAATGCCCAGAAATTATTGCTCAAAAGGTGTTCACAAAACTGGTAAATCTCAATCAAGAACATGGATAATTACTGTTGAGAGAGAAGTAACAATTAATGCTAAAATACTAAGCATACATCACCCGAGAAGACAGAAGATTAAGTTCAATCACCAAAATATAATCAATATTTTTCAGGAATTCTTAATTTCAACACTTTTTATCACTTTCATTCACCCACTCACATTTTCTATCTCTTTTTTTCTCAATCCATAGTTTGCACTTTCTTGCTTCTCAGAAAGTTTACAAACCACAAAAAAAATATAAAACCAGAAGGAAAAAGGAAAGGGAAAAACCAAAAACAAAAACAAAAACAAAAAAAAGAGGAATTAAAAACATCAAAAGGTCCACCTCCAGATCTTGATTCTTAGATCAACCTTACACTTAGACTTGGTAGTAACAGCAACCGTTGGTGTTTTACCTTTCGGTATAGACCCTTTAATCCCATCACAAGTAACTCTAATTCCAACTTCCTTCGTCTTTAGTCCACCCACCTTCATTTTCACCCTTGTATCCATCTCAATCTTCAACATGACTGATCCATCTGCACTTTTCTTCTTCTTCAGATCCGATCTCAAAGAATTTAGTGCATCGACGTCAAGATCGTTCGACCCAGACACCACAACGTTTCTAAAACTTGTCTGATTCTTTTTGCTCAAACTGAAAGCAGGCAAAGAACCATTACCAAGAAACACACCATTGCCATCAGATAATGCAGAGACCGTGAAGGGTTCATAGTCTAGTGAGATATGTGAATTGGGGTTCCCGGAGATGATAGTGAGGTTAAGAAGAGTGGAAAGGTGGGAAATGGAGGAGTCAGCAGAGGTGGTGAGATTAAGACGGTGGATGCGTAGGGAGGTGATGGTGAAGGTAGGGCGGTGAGGTCGGTAAAGGATGTAAAGAGCAGTGCCAGCAATGGCAGCGAGGAGGAGGAGCAAGAGGATGGTGAGAATTGTCCAGAAACAGCAACAACAGCAGATGTTTCGTCCACCACGGCTACGATGGCGACGGGTGTGGGGTTGTGGACGGTAAGGTAGGCGGGAAGTAGGGTTGTATAGGTGGGATTTGTTTGCTGTGGCGTTTGGGGGGTTGCTTGCGGTGGTGGTGGTGGTGTTAGCAGTGGCGGTGCCATTGGTTGCTGGTTTTGAAGAAGGGAAGACTTTCTCTGACATTTTTTTCTCTTTTTTGGCCAAGTGTTTGCAAAAGAGAGTTGCGTCTGTGTGCGTGTGCGTGTGCGTGTGTGTGGGTGTAAGGAGAGGGTGCAGAGAGGGAATGTAAAGGGCAGAGAAGAGAGGGACAATGCACCAACAAAGGAAGGGATGCTAACTGCAGACCAAAGTTGGAATCTTGCAAAGCAAAGCCTTTAATTTCTCTCTCTATTGCTTACTGACTCTTAGTTTTTTTTCTCACTCTGGGGACAGTTTACCTTTCTGTGATCTTAATGGGACATCTTAACAGGCATGGTGTCTGCCTCTGCCTTGGTGCTTGACACGTGATGATGGGTGTGGTCTTGTGTTTTTTTTTTTTTAATTAACGATGTTCATACCAGTTTTTTGTGTAAATCTTTGATGATTCTAAAAAATCTTGAAATGATGAATATTGAGGAGCAAATCCAATCCCTTTGCTTTTGTTTGATAAGAAAGTGACTTGGTGCTCTCTTACAATTTTGACTGCGAACATTTTCTCATGTCAAGATGATTTGCATTGTTGCCATGTCTAATCACTCATCCTACCGGGGCTTTTTGAACTAATCTTTTTTGAATTATTTTTCATAAATCACTGATAAATAGTTGTTAGAATATGATCTTCGGTCTGAAAGTCTTGAAACTAAATTCACAGTCCGCCAGTTAAGTTAGCACATCAAACTCTAAAGCTGTTCATTCTAGGAGACTTGGTCTGTAATCAAACAAAACATTACAATATTAATATTTGGTATTCTATTGGAGATTGTGTTTAGGATATTTTTCTATTTTGTAAATTAGTATATCAAAATAATTTAAAACTATATTAAAAAATTATTTAAAAATATTTTTTAAAAAAATTAAAAAGCATAACTGGAACACACAGACAAATAATGATTACAACTATATAAATTAAGAATTGGATTATATAAAATCTTGAGGGGTATAATTCAACTGGTCAGGTTCTGAATTTGCTTCTTAGAGGTCACTAGTTCGAGTTTTCATAAATCTTAGAGTCACTAAAGATTTACACGGTTGTTAACTTAAGGGCTCGTGAGATTAATTGAGATACGTAGATATTGGTTCAAACATCCATATTAATAATAATAATAATAATAATAATAAAAAGAATTGGGCAACATAAATATTGTTGCTTGTAAACGACTACAAGAGACCCGTTTGGAAAGGCAATTGAAAATTAAGTCCTGATGCTAAAACAGGAAAGGAAGGCAGAAAACTAGCTCTCAAGTTATCAAACAAACCCTCTAAGGAAAAAACAAAAACTAATATAAGTAAGACAAAAGTTGTTGATGGAAGGCAACTCAACGTGGTAGCTAGTCAGAGTTTTACCAAATCCAACCTCGAAAACAGCATTCATTATTAATGGGGTAATTATTGACTTGGGATTTAAGTTAAGTTGGTGTCTGGTGACTTGTCTTCGTTAAACTAATTATTTTCACTCAACCTGAGGCCATGCCACTGTTTTAATTAATTATCATAATTATACTTAAGTCTTGTTATTATATTATGAAGCTTTCATTGCTTTTAACAGCCATGGGGAAAGGCTCTAGTGGTGGAATGATGGAAAATTTGTACTTAGCTACAGCCACCGACACTAACGTGAAGCTGTGGTATCCCCCCCCCCCACCTTTTTTTTTCTTTTTCTTTTTTCAAAATAAAAAAATTAATATTTTTACCTTTAGTGTTATAATTTATTTTAATTTGAGTACTCTAGTGTATTCGTGGTGTATTCGTGGTGGTGAGCAATGGCCCAACAATAAATTAAAAGTCAATATTACAAATAAGATTTAATTTTATAAATTGAAACAACAAAACACTGAAAAAAATCTTCTTTTTACTATTCACAGGGTGTGGAAAACTATTGTATGGTCTTTGAATTAAATTTTTTATGCTTGGTCCATATTATTGTTTATATATTCTTTTTCAATGCTTAAACTTTATTTTTTTTCATTTCAATCCCTATATGGTGAGAGATGAGAGGGCAAGTCACTAGAAAAAAAAATTAAGAAAAAGAGAGAGAGTTCAGTCAACCATATTCTAATAACAAAAAAATCAATCTTGATATTAATGACTTAGTGTCGGAGAGGAGAAGTTCAATAACGATAATGTTTTCCTTTGAAATTACCATAAAAAGACCAGGATTCGTAAAGTCAGTTTTGATTCTATTGGATTTTAAGCTTTTAGAATGATTAAAATGTTTTTTTGGGGTTTGAAATGGTTTATTAAGATTGCTAGAAAGTTTTTGGAGGGTTTTCAAGTGAAATCAAGTTAAAAATTGAGCTTTTGAGTCCCAAAACTTGGATCTTGATTTCAATGAATGACATGTTGTTCATCTATTAAAAAAAAAAAGTCAAACGCATGAAATGAGTGCATCAATATAATGAATATGATGTATCCTGACTTTCATCCTCTAAGTAAAGTCAATTTTAATTTCAAATAAATTTCATCTAATTAGACAACATATAGATCTTTTTAGCTTGCAGAGATACATATTTAATCTAGCAATTCATAATTCATTAATTTCTCCATTATAAGTAATATTATTATTGGTACTGGAAATAATACCATCATTAAATCATAGCAATCAAATTATGTGAGACATTATGTGAAACAACACAATGACATCCAACCCTAATTTATCGATTTCACAAATTAGTCAAGATATATAAGTTTGACAAAGCTTTAATCAACGAAACCCTAATTCATCATATTTCTCCTTAAATAATATAATTTATCAACTCAATTCGAGCAATTTAAAGCTAATTAACAAAATATATAGTTAATTCAACAAAATTTTAAACTAAAAAACACCTTTAACCCTAACATAATCAACAAAAACTTAATTCATCAATTTCTCCCCAAACAATTTAATATATCAACTCAATTTATGTACTATATATCTAATTCAATAAATATCTAAAGTAACTTAAAAAACCCTAACCCTAACATAATTAAAATAAAAAATCAGCACAAAAAATATCAAATTAATAAAGGGTTGTGTGTAATATACTTGATATTGTTGAAAGTGGGTGGTGATGGTGGCACAATGTGGCTGTGGCGGCTGAATTTATGCAAAGCCATGTGGGTGAGAGGAGAGATAGACTATCATGGTAGAGAGAGAGAGAGAAACAGAGAGACTATCAAGTGGTTTGTTATGTTGAAGTGAGGGAGGTTGTTGTGGTTAAGAGAGAAACTAGAACAGTGGTAGTGATGGAAGGAAATGAGAAGGATAGGAGAATAAAATGAGAAAAAAAGGTTTTTGGCATTTTAATTGACTAGAATCGCAAATGTTGTATACAACTTGTTAAACTGTGTTATTTCTTTAATAAAGTTTTCAACTATGCTATTTATCTAATATTTTATTTCTATTGTGCTACTTTGAAGAAGAAAAAAAAGCTTCCATGTAAAGGTAATATCCCCTACACTCTATATATTGAGGAAATAAATTTTCTCCTATAATGACCACAATAACGCATTAAGAAGTATATGTTGTAAACCAATTGTTTTGATTAGAATAAAGCTCCTGTCTTTCAGGAGCCAGTAAGTTAGTTTGTTAGTACAAGTCAGTATAGCTTTGTTAGTGCTGACTATGACTTAGTCATTGTTTTGTGATTTTCTGTTTTTCTGTTACCACAATCTTCGGCTAAGAAGATGTGGTTTGTTTTCCCATAATTCCAAGTTGTAATGGCTATTTAAGCCAAAGGAATACTACTGAATAAAGTGTGAATTCACAGTTAAATTGTGCAAGATCATTGACATTTTAACAATTGGTATCAGAGCCTTTTAACAAGGCCTGATTGTGAATACAAGAGTGAAAAGAAAGATTTGAGTGAGTGTTTCTTTAAAATGACAGAATGAAGCAGCAATGGCTATGTGCCTAAGTTTATGGGACACTATGATCATTGGGCTGAACTGATGGAGAATCTGCTTCATTCCAAAGAGTATTGGAATGTTATAGATCGTGGCATCATGGTGGATGTCGTAGGAGAAGCACGGTCTTTCTCCTTAGTAGTATCAGAAAGTCGTCCACTCACTGATGTTCAAAGGAAGGAGTATGAAGAAAACAAGTTAAAAGATTTGAAGGCAAGTAATCTTTTATATCAAGCAATTGAACGAGACATGCTTGAAACCATTCTTGACAGAAGCTCATCAAAGGCAATCTGGGACTCTATGAAACAAAAATTTCAAGGCTCAACAAGGGTTAAAAGAGCACATTTACAATCATTACGTTGTGATTTTGAAATTCTTCGTATGAAGGAAGGAGAAATTATAAATGCCTACTTTGCTAGAGTTTTATCTATAGCCAACAAAATGAAGGCTCATGGTGAAAATCTAAATGAAACAATGATCATAGAAAAGATTCTTCGATCAATGATTTCCAAATTCAACTACATGGTCTGTTCAAATGAAGAATCTAACAACATGACTACAATGACTATAGATGAGCTTCAAAGCAGTCTTCTGGTGCATGAGCAAAGGATGAAAAGTCAAGGAGAAGAAGAGCAAGTTCTTAAGGTTACTCATGAAGACAAAGTAGGAAGAAGGGGACGAGGAGTTTGGAGAGGTGGCCGTGGTAGAGGAAGACAGAGTTTCAACAGAGCTACTGTGGAATGCTATAAATGTCACAAACTAGGACATTTTCAGAATGAGTGTCCTAGTTGGGAAAAGAGTGCACATTATGCTGAGATGGATGAAGAGGAAGAACTTCTACTAATGGCTTACGTTCAGGACAAGAAAACAAGCAAAGAAGAGGTCTGGTTTCTAGACTCAGGATGTTCTAATCATATGTCAGGAACTAAAGATTGGTTTATAGAGTTGGATGAGCAGTTCAGACACTCAGTCAAGCTGGGCAATGAAGCAAAACTGATGGTGATGGGTAAAGGAAGTGTTAAACTTGTGACTGCAGGACTAACTCAAGTAGTAAGAGATGTGTTTTTCATTCCTGAGCTCAAGAATAACCTATTAAGCATTGGACAGCTTCAAGAGAAGGGATTTGCTATTGTTATGAAGGATAAGGCTTGTAAAATATATCATCCTACGAGAGGCCTTATTATGCAAACTCTTATGACAGCAATTAAGATGTTTGTTTTACTAGCTACTATGATTACTCAGCCTTCAAACTGTTTAATAACAAGTATGGATGACTTATCAGAGCTGTGGCATCGTCGTTATGGCCATATGAACAACAAGAGTCTTAAAACCTTAGAGAGCAAGCAACTTGTCAAAGGCCTTCCTCAACTCAAAGCAATAAACACAGAATGCACAATGTGTCATCGTGGAAAACAACATCGAATAGTCATTCCTAAAAAGAGTCAGTGGAGAGCTTCAAGAAGGCTTCAACTAGTGCATGCAGATTTGTGTGGTCCAATCACTCCAACATCAAACAATCTAAAAAGGTACTTATTGTGCTTTATAGATGATTTCAATAGAAAGGCTTGGATTTATTTTTTAGTCGAGAAGAGTGAAACTTTTGCCATGTTTAACATATTTAAAAGCTTTGTGGAAAAGGAATCATAATGTGATATATGTTGTTTGAGGACAGACAGAGGAGGGGAGTTTACTTCCAACGAATTCAATGTGTTTTGTGTTAATCATGGCATTAAGAGGCAACTTACTGCTGCCTACACTTCTCAACAGAATAGAGTGGCAAAACGTAAGAATAGAACTATCTTAAATATGGTTCGATGCCTGCTGTTAGAGAAGGAAATGCCTAAACTATTTTGGCCAGAAGCAGTTCGATGGGGACTGCATGTGTTAAATAGGAGTCTAACTGTGGTTGTCAAAGGAAAAACTCTTGAAGAGTGTTGGAGTGGCAACAAACCAAATGTTGAGCACTTTAAAATTTTCGGCTGCATTGCAAATGTGCATGTACCTGACAGAGGGAGGACAAAGTTAGATGAGAAGAGTCATAGATGTGTGTTTATAGGTGTTAGTGAAGAATCTAAAGCTTATCGGCTTTATGATCCTAAAACCAAAATGGTGATTGTTAGTAGGGATGTAGTGTTTGATGAGAATGAGGGCTGGAATTGAAAGAAGAGTGATGATGATGTGAGTGATATCTTTACCTGGGAAGATACAGATGGAGAAATCAATGACTATAATGAGAAATCAATTGAAGGAGATGATTTATGTACAAAGGGAGATGAAAATGATATTGAAATAGGAGGTGGAAATGATGATACTGGATCAGGGGAGAATGTTGAGACAGGGGAGAATGTTGAGGTACTGGAAAATGAAGATGGTGACACTTCAAGGGAAAATGGTCTTGTTGCACCAACAAATGATAACGCAGGGGAAAATAATTCTTCTACAGGAAGAGTTAAACGAACACCTAGATGGATGGATGATTATGTTCATGGAGCTGGTTTTCCTGATGACTCAATGTGTTTTATGATACATGATGATCCAATATACTTTGATGAAGCAGTAAAACAGGAAAAATGGAGGAAAGCTATGGATTTGAAAATGGAAACTATAGAAAAGAATAAGACATGGGAGCTAGTAAGTCCACCAGAAGGGATAAAAAGAATTGATGTAAAATGGATTTTTCGAACCAAGCTGAATGAAAAGGGAGAGGTAGATAAATGAAAAGCACGCCTGGTAGTAAAAGGATATGCTCAAAGACATGGGATCGACTACAGTGAAGTTTTTGCACTTGTGGCACGTTGGGACACCATAAGACTGATATTGGCTCTAGCAGCACGAAAAGGATGGACAGTTTTCTAGCTAGACGTCAAGAGTGCATTTCTTCATGGGGAATTAGAGGAAGCTGTCTATGTGGAGCAGCCAGAAGGATATGTTTGCAAAGGAGAAGAGCATAAAGTCTTAAAACTAAAAAAGGCTCTCTATGGCTTGAAACAGGCTCCAAGAGCCTAGTACAGTAGAATTGAAGGATTCTTCATGAAGGAAGGCTTTGAGAAATGCAGTCATGAACACACACTGTTTCTTAATCATACAGATGGAGGTAAATGCTTAATTATTAGTCTTTATGTGGATGATTTAATCTACACAGGAAATGATGTGGAGCTATGTGAAAAATTAAAGGAATCCATGAAACTAGAATTTAACATGAGTGATTTGGGAAAAATGAAGTACTTTTTAGGAGTAGAAGTTCAACAGAGCTGTGAAGGAATACATCTATGTCAAATGAAGTATGTTGGGGAAATTTTAGAAAGATTTGGAATGGGAGGCTGCAATCCGGTAAAAAATCCTATCATGTCAGGCACGAAATTGATAAAAGATGGTGGAGAAGACAGTGATAATTCAACCTTGTTCAAGCAAATAATTGGCAGCTTAATGTATCTATCAGTGACTAGACCTAACATTACTTTTGTCATTTGCATGTTAAGCAAATTTATGGCAGATCCTAAAACCTCACATATGGTAGCAGCAAAGAGGGTTCTCAGGTATGTGAAGGGAACTACCAACTTAGGAGTGTTTTATAGAAGAAGTGCAGAGAATTCTGAAGATGATCTCAAAGTCTACACTGACAGTAACTATGTTGGCGATGTAGAGGATAGGAGAAGCACGTCTAGTTATGTTTATTTTCTAAGTAAAGGAGCAGTTGCATGGAGCTCAAGAAAGCAACCAATGGTGACACTCTCCACAACCGAAGTAGAGTATGTAGCTGCTGTTGCATGTGCATGTCATAGCATTTGGATGAAAAGAGTGCTCAACAGTCTTAGTTTCTCTTTCTGTAAGTGTGTTAAGATTTTTTGTGACAATAGTTCCACTATAAAGTTATCAAAGAATCCAATTCTCCATGGAAGAACAAAACACATAGAAGTGAAATTTTGTTTTTTACATGATTTGGTAAAGGAAGGTGTTGTAGAATTAATTCATTGTGGTACTCGTGAGCAAGTGGCAGACATCATGACAAAACCTTTGAAGTTGGAATCATTTACAAGGCTACGTGATCTGTGGGAGTGCAAAGTATCAAGAATATAAACTGACTTGTTATCAAGTATAGTTTAGGGGAGGATATGTTGGAAACTAGTTGTTTTGATTAGAATAAAGCTCCTGTCTTTCAGGAGCCAGTAAGTTAGTTTGTTAGTGCAAGTCAGTATAGCTTTGTTAGTACTGACTATGACTTAGTCATTGTTTTGTGATTTTTTGTTTTTTCTGTTACCACAATCTTCGGCTAAGAAGATGTGGTTTGTTTTCCCATAATTCCAAGTTGTAATGGTTATTTAAGCCAAAGAAATACTACTGAATAAAGTGTGAATTCACAGTTAAATTGTGCAAGATCATTGACATTTTAACAGTATACTAGTTTTATTTGGAATATAATAAAACAAAATCTTATGATTATAAAATCTATAGTTTTACTTCTGAATCATCTCGTGTCATTTATACTGGTTTTATTTGGAATATAATAAAAAAAAACATGTTAATATTGTAGATGCATTTTTGAGTATTATGATATTTTTTTAATTAAGACAAGTAAACATATTATTTAAGTTTAATAAAAAAAATTAAAAAAATATATGAATTGATAAACCGAAAAAAAGTTGTTAATGTTAATTAAATACTAAATTGAAAAGCTAAATTTTTTCCCTAAAAGTAAAAGACATGCATATGCAAATATCTAACTCTATTTTTTCTTTTTAAATTTTGACATTTTCAATCTATTTTCACCTAAACCCTCCTTATAAAACATCTTTATAGTGTCAATGAAATAATTTACCAACTCAAAACACCCTAAATAATTTAAAAAATACAAAATCGATCCAAAACAAATTCTCTCTCAACTTTAATGCACTTTCCTCAACAAGATGAGGCTTAATAAAAATAAAAGGTCAAAATAAAAAAAGGAGAAAAAAAAAACATAAAAGGATTCAACCAAAAAATGAGGATGAAGTTAATTTTTCTTTAACAGATGAAAAATAAAATAAAATTGAGAGATGCTTCACTTTTAATGTAAACAATGAAGCAACTTTCAAATATTTTACTGTGTACTATAATTAACATTGTACCAATGCTATTTTACGGGTCTTTTTAAAGTTAAATTCTAACTTAAGAGAAGGAAATGTATGATATAGATGGTTTTTTTTTAAAATGAAAACAATAGGGTGTTGGTTATGCTTAATAAAATAAATTAAGAAATAAATAAAATTATAAATAAAAAAGGCTTTAAGGCTAATTAAATAATAAAGAGAGAAGATTCTTCCTAGTACATTTTATTTTACATCTTTTAATTTAATTTATGCCAGTGGTTAATCCTCATTACTAATATCAAATGATTTTTATTTTTATAACCGCACCATTAAAATATAATTCATTTATATAAAATATAAGAAGGAAGATTTACATAAAAATTATAATAATCTCTTTGAGCATTCTATTTTTTTTTTATAAAAAAAACATTTTAAAATATAAATCACAATTTAAAAATATTAAGCCATACAATTTAAAAAGTAAAAGAGAGGATATTAATTAATATTTAAGTGGAAAAAAAAAGAAAAAAAAAAGAGGTTAATTATTGTTGGGCTTGACAAGCGAGGCACACATGCCTAGCGAGCCATTAAAGAGCCTAAGCGTGCTTGACTATGTTTATTTTCTTCTTTTAAGGGAATAGATGACAAGTCGGTTGCTCTCATTGTTTTCTAATAGGAGAGATGTTAACTGCAGTGGAAAATAACTTGTCACTTGGTCAACTATTTTCCAAACATATCTTGTGAGTGAAAAGTAGGGTCTAAGTAGGGTCTAAATTTATATTTCATATATATATATATATATATATATATATATCAAAGTTGATCCTCCTTTTAATTTCTATTTGTAATCACAATTAAAGTTTGATTTTGCTAATGCACAGTTAATCTTTGAATGTTGCTCAAAATTATGTACACGACAGATAATGTAAAATCAAATAAATGTAAAAAAAACTATGGCAATGTAACATGGGGGATGAAATTAAAAAGGTAAAAAATTCAATGACCAAAAAAATGCATTATTCAAAATAAATATTGCAATCCAGAGTGAGCTATAATACAATGCTCACCTCTTCTAATTTACTCTATAATATAAATACATTAGTCGGTTTTAGAGTTTATTATTGAATTGAGATTTTCTTATTCTTTTTTACACTAACCATTACATTTGTTAAAATTTAATTTTTAAATTTAATGAAAGGATATGATTTTTAATACATGCTAAAATGCATTTTATTTCTTTTTTAAAGATAACTTGACAGTAAATAATATTTTTGGATCAAAGTAAGATTAAATTTTAATATGGACAATATTAAGAATACATTTTTCACATTAATTTTATATTTTTACTTTTTTTAAAAAAAAAATTCTATCAGATAAAAAAGAATGTAATCCTTTGATTGCCCTGCTAAGTTTTTAGAATCCTTTCATGCTGATATTGTGCAATGTAAATGTCCAAAAAATACCAACTTCTTAGGATCCTTTCATCGCTAATTAAAATAATAATAAAAAAAACCCCAAGTCTACTAAAAACGTTATTGGAGCTCCTCTTAGTAATTAATGTGAATTACAATAGTAATTCATTATGATTTTTTTATTATTATTATTTGGTTCTTTGATTTTATTTTATTTTGGTCACTCAAACTTTTTTTAATTTGATAATTTAATATTTTGTTAATCTATGATTGGTCTTGACGATGTATTTTCTATGCATGTGTAGGATTATCTTGTAATATTGAAAAAATATTTTGTTTCTTGGTGTGATAAGATAAAATTTAATTTCATTGGTTTAAAATATTAGAAGTTTGGAGACCAATACTAAATCTTTAACAAATATTTAACCCATTTTTTCCTATCATTAGAGACTTATTTACATGGGTAGATAAATTATTTTTGGTTAATATGATCATTTTACATTGATGTTATTTGAGAGGTTTGTCT
Source organism: Populus alba (assembly GCF_005239225.2). Lineage (NCBI taxonomy): Eukaryota > Viridiplantae > Streptophyta > Magnoliopsida > Malpighiales > Salicaceae > Populus > Populus alba. The sequence continues at coordinate 5,241,813 of NC_133301.1, read as the reverse complement.
TGGTTGTCTAGATATGGTGATCTCATAATATTGAGAAAGAATTCCAGCAAAATAAAATAAAATTTTATTGATTTATCAAACAATTAAGGTTAAAAAGACTAAAATTAAAACTAAAATAAATACGAGGACTAAAGTGAACGGGCATGTAGGACATTGTTAGCACGTGTAACACATACACCAGCATATTAGTTAAGCTGTCGTGTAGCTTTTGCAGCTTTCTTTGGTCACCAAATTCAATCTTTTACAGTAAAGTTGGAAGCGCCTCAACAAGTCCTTTCCTTTGGAGCAGTGCATGGCAACGTGGATTGATGGGTTGCCTCCTGTTTCTTTCTTCTTCTTTTTTCTTTTTTCTCTCTTTTCCTTGATTTCCACTATGACTCATCCAAAATAGCAAGGTGGAAAGTTATTTTGTTTTTATGTTAAATTTGATATTTATTTATTTAATTGTTATTTATTTTATTTTGGTTTTTTTGTTTTAAAAAAATTCATCGTTTAATATTTAGTTGATTTAGAGTTGGGTCTTATAACTTTTTTTACTTGACTTCTAGGGGTAATTTTAATTTTATGACTCAGGTCACGAGTGTAGAAGGTTGACTCAGATTGACATCATTTTCATTTTTTTTTAAATTGATTATTTTTATTTTATTCTTCAACATTGTATTGGGTAGAAATCAGGCTTTATAGTTTTTATTGTTTATTTTTTTATAAGGTTATCTCAGTCTCATAACTTGAATCATAGGTTTAGAGCGCCAGTTATCTCGAGTCCTTTTGCCCTCTTGTGTTTTTTTATCAATCTTTTTTAATTTTGTCCTTCAACGTACGGTTGATTTGAGTATTTGGCTTCTTAATTATTATTTTTTTGTCTTTTATTGGATTATTATGTTCTTATAACTTGAGTCGCGAGGTTTAGCCGACTTGCTTGAGTTGACTCATATCTTTTTATGGATCCTTCTTTTAAAATTGAATTTTTTTTTATTTCCCTTCATTCAATATTTTGTTGGTTGCTATTTTGTTTTTTGTTTTTTATATTAATTTCTATTTAGTTCTTGCATTGTTAACAAATAAGATTCTAGAAAACTTTTGAGAATATTGAGAAGGAGTCTTTCCAAAATATTTTCAAGCATTCTTTTTGTACATGCTATTGGTATCCATGTTTTTTTAATTAGTTTGATTTATTATGGTTGTCTATTTTTTTTATCATAATTAAATAAAACTTGCTTATCAAACCTAATTGAATCAACGACTTAAATAATAAAATTTTCTTGTTTTTTAAAAACAAGCCAGTAGTGCTTGAACTTAGTATTATTATTATTTTTTGCGTACTTAACCATTGTGTAGTATGGACTATCAATTTAGTATTATACTCGGTATAAATACCCGAAAATAACATCGCCTCAAAAGTTTTTGTTAGACCCGTGAACACTAATTCAAGTGGGTGCCACTTATGAGTCTTGGATATGGCAGCCAAGCTAAATCCAAAAGTTTTAGATTCAATAGCAATGTCAGATCCAACATGTAAAAGCAGTTTTTGAAATAAAAAATAAAAAAAATAATGCCACTTCTAGTCCTCTCAATATCTACATTGTAATTTAACATAACAAACACTTTATATTTCCAATATAATTTACAGTTATATACACAATAATAGCACAATAATTTTTCTATATATTTTAAAGTATAGATAATGTGATTCGCATTCATCACCTTAAAAGTAGTAAAATATTTGAGTGAGACGAGTGCAAGTCGCAGGGTGCTGCCTGTGGGACTGCAAGTGTAAAGAACTGTGCTTGTCACCCCCCAAATATTGTACTGCAAGTATAATATTAATTAACGGGGAAAAAAGATAACGGACGTACTTTCCATTGCCTCCAGTTTTGCATAAAAAAATTGTGTACTTGATAATGTAATTTATGCTGATTTTTAAAAGTATTTTTTATTTTAAAAAATATAAAAATAATTAATTTTTTATATTAAAATCATCATAAAACATTAAAAAAATTAATTTAATATTTTTCATGTTAAATATATTTTTAAAACACATTCAGTTAAAACACAAGGCATGCCCCCATATTTGCAGATCCATCACATTTAATATCACCTATTCAGCAGGGCATCATCAGGGCTCTTGGTTCGTTCTTCACCATTACAATTTGCAATTTTTTTCCTTACTCGAGCACTGCCATGGGAGCTTATATGCAACTGGTTAGACAACGCAAACGTAATGCTATTTTACTCTTTCCTCCATTACATGATCTACATTATGTTTATTTTTTCAAAAAAAAAAAAGTCAAATTAAAAAAAAATCATAAATATAAATAACATAAGTGTTTATAATTATATCTGCGGCTACTAACATATTTTGACATTTCGTGCTCTAACATGCATGGGTTTCATGACAGCGTCTTTGTGTGCTGCACACGGACTGGATGCAGGTTCATCTTTAACCATTATCCCTCAAGGTTTTCCTAGATTTGTAAGAAGAGATTCTCAAGATTATATATAAAATCTGCACCATTGCTAATTATTTGACAAGACACAGATGCAAGATTCAGACCGAAGACAGATTGGATTAACGACACATGTAGTGATTTTGGTTTATCTTCTGTATATTCTTCAGGTTGGAACACAATCATAACAATGCCACAGATCTCTCTATCCATGCACATGCGTATGCATGTTAGCATGCTAGATTCATCGACAGAAACAGCCGAAAAGCAACAAGGTTACATGTGAAAGTATGAGCATGTTTGTCTGGTAAGCATGCATGGCCACAAGGTGTGCCTTCAATTCCATGTGGCATGATACAATTGTTAATTCTCCATTTCCCATTATTGATCAAAATGCTTTACTCGTTATAAGCTCATCGCAGGTGACTAAATAAAACCCACAACCTAAGAACATTGCAGTACACGAAATGTGGCAGATATTCGAGAGGAGCCCTCCATGTTTCGAGAAGATGTCAGCATCCAAAGCAACCTGTCATGCATTCTTTGTAGCTTAAACATCATTTAATGCCAACAAAGAATCAAAACCATGATATCATCCTTGTATATGAATTGTGAGCTGTGCTTGAAAAGTAGCTACAGGATAACCTCTCCACTGTCTTTTTGTCTACTGTTACTGCCATTATGTTATCAGACACTTCCCAATGATAATGTTACTGTTGGAATTTGTTTTATAAAATACAGGTTAATTAGTATATTTGAGGTGAAATTAAAAGTGAAGTATATTTACTTTTAGAGTTACAATTTTGTTAAAAATTATTCTTTAATAAAAGGTTTTTTAACATAAAATGATAACATGATTAAAATAAATTATTAATAAATAAAAAGTTAATATAAAAAAAACCTTAGTGTGAGAGCTAGCCTTATAAGATGCTACTTAGAATTATCCTTACTAGGAAATCTATAGTTTGTGAAAGTTTGGGTAAGAGAATTTTTTGTGCTAGTGGAAGTCGCATCACCTCTAATGCACCTTATCTAAAATAAGTTACATTGTTGATTAATTGTTTTTTAGGTCATGTTTTTATCTATTAATCTTGTCTAAGATTTAAGACAGATCTCCTTTCGTGAATAAATATTTATCTTATCGAGTTAAATCATAATTGTTTTATAATCTAAATTTTAGTATCATATTTATTTTTAATTTTTATATCTTTAATACCTAATGGTATATTTTAAAATGCAGTTTTATACCCTAAAATATTAAAATTTATAATTAAATTCTAATACTCTAATATTAATTAAACAAATTAATAGTTTTGGGATTTTTGGTATTTTCCCTGCCCCAAAACACTACAGCCTGATCAGTAACCCAGCTATACTTCGAGGGATTTCAACCATGGCTGGATTACCAGACGCTGAGAAGAACTTTCAATAAGTATGGTGAGGTGACTTCACTGTTCATATACCGTAGGAATCATCAAAGAAATTGGGGATTCGGTTTTATTTCAATGAAATTGACTACTACAACAAAAAAAACCCCAGTTCTTCAACTCAGCAATATGTGGTTTGTTGCGAGCAAATTTGAAGCGAATAGAGGAATCATCGGCAGGACCAAAGCCAAACAGCCAGAGCAACAAATCAGTTGAACGTGTTCCTGTACCTATTAAACAACGAGACTCAAGAAGTTATACAACGGTAGTGCAAGCAGGAAATACAAATGACCCTTCTTCTGCAGTCGAGGAGTTCAAAGAGGTCAGTGATAGTCCATCTCTATCTGTGCAATTGATCATTCATGACCCCACTGAGGAGGATGTTGCGTGGATGAAAAATAGCCAACTGGGAGTTTTGAGTGAAGGAATCGATTATCAAGAGATAAATCAAGCTTTGATTTTTTGTTTATTCTTACGATGATATGATTGGAGCTTTTGAATTGAATATAGCACCATGGGGTGTTTGTTTTGATGAGTTAAGACCTTGCATTGTGATAGATGGTCCTTTAGACCGCTTTGCTTGGATTGAAGCCACTGGCTCACCAATCATTGGCTGGAATGTTACTAGCATCGACAGGGTTCTCCTGGATTATGGCAGAATCATTGGATTTGATCAAATCAATCTGTGATATAGCAGTCTTCGATTGAATGGAACTGATTATCTCTTGTTAATATACAGGAACTCAGTACACTTCATTTTCCAGTTTTTGAAGCTATAAAATATGATATGAAGGCCTTCAATCTAATGAGAGGGGAAGAAGATGATGATCAGAGTCCAGTAGTGATGGAAAGAGAGACAGCCGTTAGAAGTAACAGAAAGGCTATGACAGAGGAGGTGATTGATTGCTGGATAAACATATGGGATATGCGATCAAGAGATGCAGCCATTACAGACGTTATATTGAGATTCAAATTTCTCAAGCAGCTGTTAGTTCAAATCACAGAAAGGATCGAGCTCTCAGCAACTGGAAAGGGCCCATCGGATGTTGTTGTGGTGAAGGCCCAAACAAATATATAGGACCTACCGAGGATCAGTGTTTCTTGCTACCATGGAGCCAACAAACTGATTCTAATATTAATAATCAAGCGCGCTTACATCTAATGGTCCTTGCAAGGAGGAGGAAGGAGACAAGAGGTTCGCGGCTCCCGACGGCAGCGTCCAGCAGCTGAATGATGATCACCGGATTCTCTTGACTCTGAAATTAAGCATGGAAGTAGTCTTCGTTACATTCATAATTACAAATTTGTAGCAGCTGCACTCTATTCAAGATCAAATTCTCTGTTTTGGAGATGTTCAAGATTTGACAACTTTGGCGGTGGAAATACAAAGACAGGTGGATAGGGAGATTGAGGATTGGACTGCAGCTCAATAATTGCAGATTGACGCTCGACATGGTAAGGTTTTTATGAATTTACATACGAAGGATTCTTTCTGGAATAGCTGCGGATTGTGTATGTTTGTCCAGGGCTTTCAGGAATTTTATTAACTCTTGTAATTTACTAGAGGATCCCCTGCTTTTAGGTAACACTTAAAGAATGTGGATGAATATAAGTATTGATTGTTTTTTAAAGAATTTTTTTATATAAATAAATTAAATTAATATGTATTTTTTATTTTTAAAATATTATTTATGAGATTAATATATTAAGATAATTCAAAAAATTATTATTATTATTATTTTTAAATCAAATCCTCAACCTCCATTTAGAACACAATTGGGGGGTGAAGATTTAGATTGGTTTGAAAGCTTGCATACTTGGCTGCAAAGTTCAAATTGTAAAATGGTAGAGAATCTGAGAATCAGGAAAAGAAATTGTTACAAATACAAAGCAGCATTCAGAAACTAGAAAAGAAAAAGGGAAGATAGACAGCTTACACAATTTGAAATAAATGAATTGCAACGACTCAATTCAGAGCAGCGAGAGGTCGCCAAATATGTTGAAGCGATATGGAGCCATAAATCACGACAAATATAGTGCAGGCTTGGCGCAAAAATATAAAATTCTTTTCAAGACTGCTTGCTAAAAATATGGCAAAGGGTCTCATGGCTTCAGTAAACTTAATTTTATTCAAGTAAGACAATTAGAGCAAGAAATCACGATGAGGTCAAGCAAGCAGTTTGACATTGTGATGGATTGAAGGCAGCAGGAACCAGGACTAGATGGATTTACATTCATATTTTATAAAAAAGGTATTCTTTATAGGGTGAAGGTGGATTATAAAGGGAAAAACATGAGTTTTTAATGAAGGTGGATTGTGAGTTCTATTTACAAGCGCAACAATAGGGTTTTTCAAAGGAATTGATTGTGGGAATAATACATATTTAAGTCATTTATACTATGCAGATAATACATTGGTATTTGCTCTCAATGATTTCACTTTATTACTTAATGTTAAAAGAATCTTGAAGTGGCTTGAATTGATATCTAGGTTAGATTGAAGGTTAATTTCTATCAAATGTAATATCCTCAACCATTTACAAATCAAATATAATTAATAAGTCGTATCTTTTCATTTAAACCGACAAAATTTAATTAATTATATGTACCTCAATTATAAATCAGGGTATTTGTTTTTATTTTCAACAGAGTTTTTCCTATACTTTTGCATACCAAATTATCAACATTGTCTCTTGTATTTACCAAATATCAACTTCCTTTCATTATATCTTGATCTAATTATTCTAGATCACATCTCAACCGATGTCATTTTCTTTAAAATACCACTTTCACACAACTACATCTATTTACACAATTACATACAATTATTTTATAGAAGATTTATAATTAACGACTAAGAACATATAAAAAGATTCAAAAGTTCATAACAACACAAGCCCATACTATTAAACACACACACACATTATTCAAAAGAGAAAGATCTACTTTACAAGCCCAACACACTATCACTACTAGAAATTCGCTTAATAGCAACAGATTTACTGACGAAATATTTATGTCGGTAATTTGAGGTCGAACTTACCAACAAAACTTTTTCCGTTCGTAATTCAGTCGGTAACTACGGACGGAAAAATTTAGTCGATAGTTACCGACTGAATTACGAACGGAAAGTTCAGAATAAAAAAAAAGACGGTTCGCTGACGTTGAGATTTTTGCAGGTGATTTTTGCCAACGAAATCACTGAGGGATTCAAAACAGCAACTTCGTATGGTGATTGTGATCGGTTCATTGTTTAAAATGCCAACGGAATTACCGAGGGATTCGTATGATGACGTGTCAATTTTTCTGTCAGAATAGCTGACGGACTCACCGATAGAATATGTCCGTCGGTGAAACCGTCGAAAAAAGTTAATATATGCCCACTCTGCCGACCCTCTCCTCCCCTATTTCTCCTTCTTCTTCCTCATCCCAACTCTCCCCATCTGCAAACAACCACCCCCCCAAAAAAAATCTCCCTCTTCTCAGCACAACAAGTTATATTTCTTGAAGTTTTGTGGTTACAGTATCCATGTTTTTGATTTACCGATGGATTTTATCAATTTTTTTCAAGTAATTTCTATCTTTTTAAATTTAACATTGAAATGTCAATTTTTTTTTTTTTTAGTATATGTATTTTGTTAGTAGATGTACATGTTTTATTGTTATTTCTCAAACAAACTTGTAGTATATGAATGTATAATTTTATACTTGTTATGGTTTATTTTAGATTTTGTAAGATTTTATTTCTTTGTAAATTGTTAAAACTTTATGGAATTACTGAATTACATGTGATGTTTTGAAATAATTTATAGTTTGCTTAATGGGTCCGTTTTAAGTTTTATCAATGGTATTGTGGAGTTGTAATTTCTGTAAATTTATATATATTAATTTGTATGTACGTTGATAAATGAAAATGAATATTTAATATTTATGAGAAGTTGTGATTGGTTTGTTGGATAATCTTGAGGTGAACCAATATTTTTACAAGTTTATTTACCTAACTTAGTTAATTAATACATGTTATCATCATAATTTTATAGAGGTTCGATATAAATCATGGATGATCGTTCATGGATGTATCGAGATTCACCCCAAGGATTGCGGACGATGGATTATTGTAACGGGGTTCAGGGTTTTATTAATTTCGCAACATCTATTCCCAAAAATTTTACTAGAGGTGGCATTAGGTGTCCTTTGACACAACCAAAAGATTGATGTCTTCTTCCAAGTGCAGGAGTGTCGAAATAATAAATAACCTAGCAAGACCGGGGTCGAACCACAAGGAGATTAATTGTATAAATTATAGACAACAATAATACAACAACAACAACAACAATAATAGTAGTAGTAATAATAATAATAATAATAATAATAATAATTATAAAGAAGAAGAAGAAGTTGATGAGAACTTTGAGATGAAAGATTAATGTAAGGATTAAACAATTATAAAAACAAATGTCAAGGTTAGAGGATCCACGAATGATATTTCAATTAAGTATAGTATAAACTCTTATTACTAAACTGAAAACCACAGACAAAGGAGGTTCCAATCGAATGATTTGTCATTAATATCTCATTATAAATTGTTAATATGATCATATTAATTATCTTATTTATGTAACATCAAACTTTTAAATATTGTTAGGAATTCATGATGCTAACTTATATTAACAACAAATCAAGTTCATTTCATAGCACAAGTGTAGGTAATACCATACGGTTGGGCTATGAGAGTGCCAAGCATTTGTTGTCCAAGTGTTATACAACACAAATCTAGATTAACCATTTAACAAGCAAGGTATTAAGAATTAGTAAGATAAAAAGATAAGACATGTTAATATTAAACATTAAGGTCCATGTTGAGTTTACACCATACTTATTCTTACACCATTAGTGTAACCTTTTCATCTTGATATAATAAACTTAGCTAAACACAATGAAGAAGAGAAACATAAATAAACAAAAGAAGAACATAAATAAGATATAAGTTAATTAAGGAAAGGAAATGAAAAGCATAAACAAGATATTAATGACAGCAAAACTTAAGAATTACAAAAAAAATATAAAGAGAGAGAGCAAGAACAAGTTTTTGATCTGAACAACTAAGCCCCTAAATGCATGACAAATGCCTTCTTTTATAGGCCAAAATTTAAAACTATTGATTTGATGACTTATTGTTGAGTGGGTGGCTAACTCTTGACTTGGTGAAAATCCTTATCTTCTTGTCTGAATAAAACGTCATTGCTAGCATTAGAACTGGAACCACCTGTACCATGGAAGTTATGGGAAATTGTCTTATCTTTCCAGGGAAAAAAAATTGAGGTCATTTGAACTTCTAGAACTCGAGATATGAGCTGAACACTGAACAGTGTCTGAGCTATAGGACATATTCAGACTTCTCTATTGTTGCTATAATTTGGACTTGAAAACAACATTTTTAAATCTTGGACTCCACATGAAAGTTGTAGGCCTATGTCTTACCGGATCTGTCCAAAACTTTGAGGTTATTTGGACATCTAGAACTCGAGATATGACCCAATTACCGAACAGTATTCCAATTTGGATTGCACCAACATCTCTTTTCTAAGTTTGGCCCTCTCTTTGTCCTTTCATTTTCAATATTTAAACTCATTAATCAATCCTTTCATTTATGTGATAGGCGTGCATTTAAGATGAACATTTACCATAAATTAAAGATATCTTATATTATTAGGTATGTTATTATAAAACATGCTTTAGTTAAGGAGTTATTGATACTTCAAGTGCAAAATGATGATATAAAGCCTTGATAAAAATGCACTTTTAAGTACTAATCATCCATGCAGGAAGTATCAAAATAAAAATTATTTGCATCTAGATGTTGTAATGATGGATCTTCTACACAAACAGTTTATGGAGAATTACCAGTGTTGGTATGCACATGGAGAAGTATTTGTTAGTAACAGGAGAATGGGAGAAAGGGTGGTTGGGTCAACTTCTAGTGCTAGCAATGTGCATGATGCGGCAAATGACAACACAAATCCTTACAAAAATATGGTTATGGATGCAATGAGAATGAATCAAGGTAATGTCAGTCAATATCCAATCAAAGAAGAACCTAATGCAGATGCAGCTAGGTTTTTTTATTTGTTGAAAGATTCTGACAAACCATTATAGGATGACTGCATAAACCATAGTAAATTATCGATCGTAGCATAGGTGTTCACCATCAAATCAGATCACGAGTTGAGTGAAGCCGAGTATGACAAAATTATTGAATGGGTGAGACGAGCATTTTACCAGAAAGGAATAGGCCGAAAGAGAACTTATATGTTGTGAAGTCCATGATTAAACCCCTTGGTTTAGGATATCGAAAAATTAACATATGCCCTAACTTCTACATGTTATACTACCTTGAAAATGCTGAGATGATTGAGTACATGACATGCAGGTATTCCCGTTACAAACCCAGAACTGGTAGGGAAAAGACTCTAGTGGAATATAAAAAACTTAGATACTTCCCAATCACACCTAGAATGTAGAGGTTATTCATGTCTTCAAGGACTACTAAGCACATTACATGGCACCAAGCACATGATGTGGTTAATGGAGTAATGGTGCATCCTTCTAACAGTGAAGCGTGGAAACTCTTTAACAATGTACATCCTCACATTTCAACTGAATCAAGGAATGCGTGTCTTGGGTTGTGTATAGACGGATTCAATCCATTTAGGTAATTTTCTGCTCCTTATTCTTGTTGGCCGGTCATACTCACAGTTTATAACTTGCCACCGAGAATGTGTATACAACCAGAGTTCATATTTTTATCTATTGTCATACCCGGTTTAAGCAGCCTGGGCCAAAATATAGATGTTTGTCTTCGACCATTAATTGATGAGTTGGTGCAATTGTGGTCCTCCAGAGCTTTAACTTATGATATATCGAGAAAACAAAATTTTCTTATGAGGACGGCTTTAATGTGGACTATCAATGATTTTTTTAGCTTATGGAATGTCAATACTGCATGGAAAACAACAAGGCATTTACACTAGCAAACGGAGGTAAAGCTTCTTTTTTTTACTGTCACTGTCGCTTCTTGCCACTTAATCATAGGTATAGAAGAACAAAAAATATTTCTTTATTGGTAGAGTTGAAAAAGATGTTGCATCCCCTTGCCTTTCTGGTGAAGAATTGCATGATGTTGTATCAGAGTGCGGTAACATTGTGTTTGGACTTCAATCAGGTAAGAAAAAGTTTTCTAGTTTTGGTTTGACCCATAATTGGGTAAAGCGAAATATCTTTTGGGAGCTTCTTTATTGGAAGATCAATCTCCTCCGCCATAACCTTGACATCATGCACATTGAAAAGAACATGTTTAAGAACATTTTCAACACCGTCATGGATGTGAAGGGGAAGACAAAGGACAATATCAAGGCTAGACTGGATATAGCTTTGTTCTGTAACTGTAAAATTATAGAATTGGTTTATGATGAGTCACGGGTCGTAAAACTAAGAGCAAGCTTCGTGCTAGAAAAAAACGCACAACTACTAGTCTACAAATGGCTTAAGAGTTTGCTTTTTCCGGATGGACATGCCTCGAATATATCAAGGCTGGTTAATATAGAGGACTGCAGATTGTATGGAATGAAGAGTCATGATTGCCACCTTTTTATGCAAACACTAATCTCATTAGCTTGTTGTGATGTTGCCAAAGGGAATATGGGATGCACTCATGGAGATCAGTCATTTCTTTAGAGATATATGCTCCAGCAAGTTAAATGCTGAGCATATTGAGAGGCTTGAAACAAATATCATCAAGATACTATGCAAACTTAAGATGATATTCCCTCCATTATTTTTTGACTCAATGGAGCATCTCCCTATACATCTACCGTTCGAGGGCAAAGCTGGAGGACCGGTCCAGTATAGATGGATGTACCGCATTCGAACGGTTAGATATTACAGTTGCAATGTAATTCATATATAAAAGTATTTTCTATGTTTTTCTTAATTGAAAATACTTGATTAATTCAATTCAGGTACATGTTTAATCTCAAGAAAAAGGTTAAGAACAAGGCGCATGTTGAGGCTTCGATATGTGAGGCCTATATTGTTGAGGAGATCTCAACATTTATCTCATACTATTTCGAACTTCATCGAAGAACGAGAATCAATCGCGTTCCATGACATGATAATGGTGTTGAAGTGCCTTCCAGTGGGAACTTGTTAATATTCTCCAATCCTGGACAACCCACACCTAAAAATGCCGTAAAAGGAAGATATTTATCGGAAATAGAGTTCAAACAAACATACAACTATATTCTATTTAACTGTGATGAGCTGAGACCTTTTATTCAGTAAGTTTATATATATGTAATACTAATTAAATTTTTTTCAGTAATATACTATTAATTATATATTTTAATATCATACACTCATTATCACTTACAGGCAACATCGATAATATTTGCTCTCCAATAACTCACAGCTGACTGAATCTCAAATCTTTCAATTACAAGATGAACAATTTGCCACATGGTTCAAAACACATGTAAGCACTATCATAAACTCATTCTAACTTGCAAAATTACTATATGTATGCATGTTATTACGAGATTCTCATTCATTTACTGTTTATTAATGTACATTACATACAAGTTTTATCAAATGGGAAGGAGTGTGCCTAAGTCATTGTCTTCACTAAGCCTGGGGCCTGAAAGAAAAGTTAAGTGCTACAACAGGTATTTTGTCAATGGATATGTTTTCCATACTAAAGAATATAGGCATGGAAGAAAGACATACAACAACAGTGTTTGTGTTAAGGGATCTACTAGTAATGAGTTGGAAGTTGACTACTATAGTATATTAGAAGAGGTCGTCAAGGTGTAACATCATAGTGAGCATAATAGAGTGTTTTTATTCAGATGCTATTGGTATGACATGACTGACAGAGGAATCAGAGTTGATCCGCACTATGGTCTGGTCGAAATCAACTTAAAAGTTAACTTCGCAACATAAACAATGTCTTTGTTTTTGCAAAGCAATGTCAGCAAGTTTATTACACATATACCCCTTCATTTAGAAAGGATCGATCAAGAGTGGATTGGTTGTTCGTTTTAAAAACGAAACCCAGGGGTCATGTCGAGCTTGTTCAGGATGAGAATGAAGACACAAGTGTGCGAGATGAAGTCTTTCAAGTTAGTGAGTTAGTTGAATCATATCGAGTTGCTTCTTCGATTGACTTGGAAGAAAATTCAAATTTTTGTATTTTCGATAATAGTCTTGTTGATGTCAACACAAAGGAGTTGAATGTTGTTTTAAGCTCTAGCGGATAAGCAAATGTCGATGAAGATGATGATATCCATGTTGAAGATTGCGGTGAAGGTGATGACTATTCAATTGATGATGAAGAAAAAGAAAATTCTGACTAACTATTAGAATGAAGCCTTGTGTAAAACCTTTTTTTTTTTCATGTAATATAGATTATGGATGATATATTTTGTAACACGAAATATTTATTGTTTAAGCACTGTTGTTATTGTTTTATGTGATGGACAATTTATCATTTAAGTGTTTGCAGGAAGGTAAATAGGCAATATAAATACATTCTTTCTTATACAATGCCATAATCACCGACAAAATAAGGTCCATCGGCATTTTACAGAGAGTTCGAAAATAATTACTTGAAATGCCACAATCACCGACGTCAATATCGACGAAATAATGGCCGTCAACATTTCACAGAGAGTTCGAAATAATTACTTGAAATACCACAATCATCGACGTCCATACCAATGGATTTCATTTCATCAGCATTTCACAGAGAGTTCGAAAATAATTACTTGAAATGCCACAATCACCAACGACGTTGCCGACAGCGTCCAGTCCGTTGATAAGTGTCGGCGGGTCAATATTAACGATAAAATTACCAACGGATAGTGTGAATTCCAAAGGGAGGTGCATTAAATGCATCTCTGACCGCGTTAGCTTGCCAACAGAATTATCGACGGACCATCAAAAATATGGAGGGTAATTAAAAATATTGGTGCGAAATTCAAAAATCATCGATGGATTTTCGATACTTCCCTAATGGAATAAATTAAAATAATAATTATTTTTTTATTTCTATCGATGAATCTGCCGGTAAAACTGCCCTATAAATTCCAGCAATCTCCCCTTCAGTTTATTTTTTCATCTACTCTGTTTTTCACCTTAACTTTCGATTTTTTTTCCTCTCAATTCTTCATGGCTTTCACCTACAATCTCTAGCAAGTTTTCTTGTGAATCTTCATCAGATTAAAAGGTATTTGTTTCCACTATTTCATTTTACTTTAAGGGTTTTTTTTTTTTTTTTTTAGCTATTTTTGTTTTTGTTATGTTTTTTGTTTTGGTGTATTTTTATAATGTAGATAAAATCTTGAAATCAACACATTATTAAGGTAAGCATATTTCATTCATAAAGTCTATAGTTTATTTTTTTTTTGAATTTATTGAATATTTTTTATTGTTGTATTGGCATAATTATTGAATAATTTGTTTAATTGTAATTGTTAATGTTGAATTTACCTTAGAATTAGTAATTGAATATATTAGAATAATTAGTAATTTTACTCTATTATTGTATTACTTGTGTTTAATTATTTCCATTGATTTTAATTGTTAGTATAGAATTTTTTTTTGAATTTATTGTATTGTTGTATTGGCATAATTATTGAATAATTTGTTGATTTGTAATTGTTAATGTTGAATTTACCTTAGAATTAGTAATTTAATTTATTGGAATAATTATTAATTTTACTCTATTATTGCATGATTTGTGTTTAATTTTTTCCATTTATTTTGATTGTTAGTCTAGAGTTTTTTTTTTTTTAATTTATTATTTTGTTGGATTGGCATAAGTATTCAATAATTTGTTGAATTGTAACTGTTAATGTTGAATTTACCTTAGTATTAGTAAATAAATATTTTGGAATAATTATTAATTTTACTCTATTATTGCATGATTTATGTTTAATTTTTTTCCATTTGTTTTAATTGTTAGTCTAGAGTTTGTTTTTTTCTTCTTAATTTATTGAATATATTTTATTGTTGTATTGACATAATTATTGAATAATTTATTGAATTGTAATTGTTAATGTTGAATTTACCTTAGAATTAGTAATTGAATATGTTGGAATAATTAGTATAGATTAGGTCAATTGGTTGTGGCTATTGTCAATATTTACAGATTTGTGGATTTGGGTGATGTCAAATTTTTTTTTTAGCATTTTAATTTAATTATATAATTATTTATATAAAATTATGTAGATGCGTAGAACAAAAACTAGAGTTGGTCGCTCATGTATGGTCGCAGCTAGTTCTTCTAGCAGCGAGGATGATATTTCCTTAGGTGCCTCTCAAGAAGAGGTACCTACACTA
Source organism: Populus alba (assembly GCF_005239225.2). NCBI lineage: Eukaryota > Viridiplantae > Streptophyta > Magnoliopsida > Malpighiales > Salicaceae > Populus > Populus alba. Next base: position 5,226,542 of record NC_133301.1, on the reverse strand, counting down.
CCTGCGCCATCAACCGATGCTGCCTTTTCCTGCGCTAGTTCACAGTGCAGAGGCGGCGTGCTTTCACAGCGGAATCAATTTACCCGCAAGTACAAGGCACAATGGAAGGACAACCTTTTAATGTAAGTTTGTTAAGGTTTTAGTTTTTTTTTTTTTTTAAATATATAACATAATTTATGAAGTAATCACTATTTCATTAATTTCATTTATTTTCAGGTTCACAAACATTGAGGCCACTCGAGTAATATCATCGATATTTAAATCGTCGATGGAGATTTCACATTAAATTTCAATTGTGGAGAAAATCAGTAACATATAAACTAAACATCTAAATGATTTTGATGCCATTAAAATGCATGGTTTGATTTCAGATTACATGGCCGATCTTGAGGACGTTACATTTGAGTGGTTCACACGATGCTCACAGTCCGGTGCTTCAATTCAGCTCGGTATTGCTGCACTAATTAAATTATATTTAAATTAATTGTTAAATTAAATATAATTATTATGTTTTGGATTTAAAATTAATTATTTATTACACTATGTATTATTAAATTAATAATCGGTTGATGGAGATATATGGGGACAATCCTTTGACCCATCCGGAATTCGATCCGGATTTGTGGATGGAGGTTGGATCTTCTGGTGGACTTGATAAAAATCGGGTTTACAGGCTCTCTAACACTATGGTCAAGAACTTACGGGCGACTCATAGTGTTTTAACTACTCCCAATCAGTATTAAACACTCAATCTAAAGACTTCATGGCCTTGTAGCAACACACGACTCAACTCACTGAAAAATACAACCACCTATCAACGGAGTATGCACAACAAAAGGCAGATTATGAACAGCTTCGCGAGATGGTCATGAACATGGCATCACAAAGTGGAACATCTGTGCCTCATCCTTTTTGGCCGTATAACCACCAGCCTCCTCCCCCTCCAGCTCCACCTTTATATTAATTTGTAATAAATATTATTTACCTTTAATAGTTCATTTAATATTTTTTTTTAAAACACATTCAGTTTGTAATGAATATTATTTAACTTTAATTTTTTTTATATGTTTAATAGAAATTTTATTTGCATAATTGGTTTTTATTACCATTAATTTATATAATTTTATATTATGTATTCTAAATAATTTTTCTAAAAACAAATTTAAAAATAATCACAAAGGGTTTCATCGATGGAATGAATCTGTCGGCATTTGACAATAGCTGCCACATTCACCGACGAATTTACAAACGGATATATTCGGTTGGTATTTCATACACTCATCGACAAATTTACCGATGGACTTAATCCGTCGGTATTTGACAGTACCTGCCATAATGATCGATGAATTTACAGAAGGATATCTTCGGTTCGTATTTCAAACACCCACTGACAACTTTACCGATGGTATGTATCTGTTGGTATGTCACACTATCACCCACGAGATAAACCCGTCGGTATATTTCAAGTGAGAAACTTTTTTTTTTTGCACGCAAATTTTATCTGTAAAACCATTGGTAAATGTTTTTTTGTGTTGCTGACCGATATAGCAATGAAATGTGACATTACCAATGAAAGGAAAGCTAACAGACGTATTTTTTCGGTGAAGACATTGGTAAATAAATTACCAACGAACTCTTAATCATATAATGACAGAATATGTTCGTCGGTAAAACTGTAAAATCTTATAGTGTATTAAATTTACATACCAAGTTATCATAAGCCTACTATATTTCATCAATACATCATATCCACTAAGATATTTTATACCCAAATCCATGTCGATCATATCTCACCTATGATGAATTTATAATAATAAAAAAATAAGTTCTCAATATTTGATAATTACTTAACGCATGAAATTTCTTATTCATAAACTATGCCAGAACAATATTTAATGTAAAACGATAATGTCAATTCATCAAGTTAACCTCTATATTCACATACTATTAACTACCATTTTTTTTTATATCATTGGCAATTCTCTATAATCATCTTTAATTGAATAACACATTACTTCAATATTATTCTGATTATCTTTCCACGACTACCATTTTCTTCGACAATTCTTCTAAATGTCATAATTCTAGCAATCCCCTCACAGATACTACTAACCTAATAATCTTTTATTTTATCTATAATCTGGCAATCCCTTCATGGATGCCAATAAATCCGACAATCCTTTTAAATGTCATTAATCAAACAATGCCCTCATGTATGTCAATAAATCTGGTAACACAAACATTTCTTATTATTATTCATTTTACTTTTACTCAACACATAAATAAGATACTGCAAATAAAACATTACATCAAATATAAGAAAAGAAATACTCAAGTGTAATATGTATCCCTACTTCATATTCATGATAGTCCCGCTCCACTTAATCGAGAGTCTATCCCAACAACCTCTCCTGTAACAACAAAATTATTTTTATTAAAACCTTGTTTATAATTCCAACGTGCCTTATTTTAAGAGACATTAAATTTTAGTAGAATCATCACACCAAACATTCCATCCAAACTTAACTCATCATGTATCAATATACTAAAAAAAACATTTCATTATATGTCAACATCTCCCACTTCAATTATGAATTTTAAGTTGATGACAACACACATCATCAACATGTTTTTTCACTTTCTAAAATAAACATGATTTTGCTCTTACTATAGTTAGACCATGAATTAAATCAAATACCATTTTTTCAGTAGAGACAATAATTTTTCATTGATTAAACTTTATTCAATCTAACTTTACTACCTTACAATCTTTTTTTTCACTGAAATTTCATAATCTCTTACAGTAGTATTATATCTCCCAAATTCTCATCCAAAAACCCTAATCTCGTATTATAAAATCTAAATCAAAAATGCTTAAATGTGCATCACTCATAAATAAAAAAAATCTTTCTAACTTTTTTCAACATTGTTTTTATCATTTTTTTTTAATCAACAAAACCTCACTTCATTCACTTTTATCTTTGATTTTTCCATAGGTTTTCTCTAAAACAATTCTAAATTTCTATAATATCCCAACAATATAACTAATTTCTTTTATGTCCTTACCTAGTAACTTTTAATTATATGTTTTTCATGTAATTATTCCCGGATTTTATTACTCGTTTACACTAAATTTAATCTAAGCTATTTCAAATTTCATTGAATAGTATTCCCCTACTTTTCTTTACTCAAACATCAATTTCATCCGGGTTTTATTCATTTCTGTATTTTTTATTTTTCAGGTATTTTCTTAATTCAATTTTTAAAAACACATACACAAACGTTTTGTTTTATTTTCTGCATCTATTATCTTCCCCATAAGGTAAATATCCACCTTAATTACTTGGGGTAATTTTTCCCTCTTTAATCTCATAATACTAAATATTTTTTTTTGTAGGTGTTCACATCAAAGCTGTTTGGTAAGAATCAACCTAGATGAAGACTTCACATTAGGAACGACAAGCAAAGTTTACTATAAATGGAATGCAATTGTTAAAGAAAAAAAAAAAGAAAAAAGCAGTGGTTTGGGTGGTGGCTCGGTGTATCTTAAAAATAAGGCGCTGTTATTTAAATGGCTTTGAAGACTAGGGGATTGTAATCCAGAGGGATGACAAGACTTTATTAGTAGAAAATATCAGCCTTCTTGTTTAAATGGTCCTCTATATTTTAAAGTACCACTTTAAAAAACATGGAAAGGTATTTATTTATTCATTTATAAACTCTAATTCTGAAACTTCATCAGTTTTGAAGAGTGAATGTTGTTTCAAGGTTAGCAATGGGAGGGCAATTCATTTTTGGATAGATAATTGGTTGCAATGTGGGATTTTAAGGGGTGAATTTCCCAAAATGATCCTCTATAGGCTTTATGCTTTGTTTGCTGCACCACCTTGTTGTTTGGCTGACATGGGAGAGTATGTGATGGAAACTTGGCATTGGAAGTTAAACTGTAAAAGAAGCATAATGCCATCAGAACTGTCTCTCTGTTAATAACTCCTAAAACTGATAAATGAGGTTAGTTTGAGTTCAAATAAAGATGATAGAAAGCGCTGGGTAGCAGAAAGTTAAGGTACGTATACAGTCAAGTCTGGCACCAATATATTGGATGGAATTGAATTTTCTGGGATATTTTCTTTTGCATCACTGTTATGGAAAGGAATTGTGCCACCGAAGGTTCAAATGTTCTTGTACAAGGGAATTTTTAGCTTGAAGAAATGTAATCAAATGGAGCCAAGATGCATATCCTTTCTATACTGAGATAAATGAGCATGTTAATCAGCTTTTTTTTTCTTTTCTTTTCAATGTTTTGAATCATGAAAGATATGGCAACATTTTATGTACTGGACTGGGTATTATTTTATGTATGCCGAAAACAATAGATCTAGTTGTTTTGCTGTGGAGTGTAATGGTTAAGGGTAATTTATAGGGAAGAGCTTTCATGATGCTTTTTTATGAAAAATATAAGAAACAAGCTTATTTTTTAAGATAAGGTGCCAGATTGCAATACTTTATTGGAAGTTATACTGCATTACCTAGATTTTTAATTGAACAGGGTGTTTGAAAGTATAATAATGATTACTTTTCAAAATATTTTTCGTTTGAAATGAATCAAAATAATATATTTTATTATTTAAAAAAAATAATTATTTTAAATATCAGTACATTAAAATAATCTGAAAACATAAAAGAAAATATTAATTTCAATTTCACCCTTCACCAACTCAATATTGTTTTTCAATATTTTTTAAGTTTTTCTTTTTTAATTTCATTTATCAATATTAGATTGTTTTAGAAATTGTGCTTTATATATTTTTTTTCATTTTACTTTTTGTTGGGCTATATACCAATCTCATAGAGTTAGCTTTTCTTTCTCCATTTTTGCTTTTAACATTAGATTTATTAGAAGTGTGGATTTAAATTTATTTTATATTGCTTTCTATAAATTTATTTAATCTTATGACCTAAGCCGTATATTTAATAGGTTATCCCGGGTTATTTTCTTGAACTACTTTTTTTAATTGACTTATTTTTTTTATCCTTCAACATTAGATTAGTTGAGGATTAAACTTCATAATGTTTTTTAAATTTTGTTTCTGTGAGTTTATCTTAATGTCATGAACTAAGTCAAGGGTTTGAACTGAGTTAATTATATTTATTTTTATCCTTTTTTAATTGAAAGTTTTTTTTTTTTTTTTTAACTAGGCATCATAATTTTCTTTTATTTTTTTTATTGAGTTATCCGAATTTCATTATTCAAGTCGTAGTTTTGGCAAGTTTCATTTTTTTTCTCTCTTTTTTAATTGAATTTTCTTTTTTAATTTCACACTCAAACAACTTAATTTTTTTTTTCATTTAATTTTTTTTATCTCAATCTCATCTTTCAGTATTAGGTTGCTTAGAAATTAAGCTTAATAATTCTTTTCAATTTCCTTTAGGTAGAGTTATCTCGATCTTATGACTCTGAAGTCATGGTTTTGGCAGGTTTCATTTTTTTTATCCCTTTTTTATTGAATTTATTTTTTAATTTCACCCTCCAATAACTTATTTTTTTTATTTAGTTTTTTTATTTATTTCAATCTCATCCTTTAGTATTAGTTTGTTTGGGAATCGATTTTTTTTTTTCAATTTTACCCTTCAAAAACTCAATCATTGTTTTAATTTATTTATTTTTAATTTTAATCTCATTCTTTAGTATTAGATTATTTGGGAATTGGATTTCGTGATTTTTTTTTTCAATTTTTTTTATGTGAAATTATCTTGGTCTCATAGATTTAGTTTTTGTTTCTCAATTTTGACACATATATATATAACATTAGACCTGTTAGAAATGAAGCATTGTAATATTTTAATTTATTTCTTATAATGTTATCTCAGTCTTATAACTCAGGGTGCAGGTTTAATAGTTTAGCTCGAGTTTACTTGGATTTTTTTTTGTTTTTTTTTTTAATTTTTTTTATTTCATCCTTTAATATTAGGTTTGTTGGAAATTTGGCTTTGTATTTTTTTATATTTTTTTTGTAGAGTTATCTTGATCTCATAACCCGGGTTAATTTAGATAGTTCTTTTTGTTCTTTTTTTAATTTTATTATTCAATATTAGATTGATTAGGAATAAGTATTCAAACTTTATTTTAATTTACTTTCTATAAGGTTATTATGGTTTCATTACCAGGATAAAAAATTTGATAGATTACCAGGACAATCCAATATATTATTGTCTTAATATTTAAAAAGATATGTTATTCAATATATCACTTTATCAATATTCAATAAAAAAAATAATCTAATATGAATTATATTTTGAGTTTATATTTAATTTTTTTTATCAGAAATTATTTTAGCAATACTTGAATATTTTTTTATATGAAAAAAATTTATCGGACGCACAACACAGTATTGATTAGTAATCTAGTTTACACTATAATAAAATAAACGACTTAAAAATATTTAATAAAAAAATTCATCTAATAAATATTATATTTTAAATTTATAATTAATTTTTTTTATTAAAAATTATTTTAACAATACTTAATATTTTTTTTATCTGATTTCACTCACAACACAACACAGCATTGATCAATAATGTAGTTTATTTTAACACTATAAAATATTTAAACAGGAAAAAAAAAAAAAAGAGTTCAAAACCCAAGGTAAAACTGTGGAGCACTATTTAGTACTGTTCATACAAATTTATGGATGCCACAGAAATATTTGGCTCTGGAGATTCTCTATCTCTCTAAGAAGGAGAAAAAAAGGAGCAGGTGATATGACATATCGATCCGTAAATTGCTAACCTTGCCAAGGTGGTGGTAGATTTTGGTTCCTTTGCCCATATGTTGGAGGGTTAATGTGATCGAGCCAGTCTTTGTGAGGAAATGCTTTAAGACCCAAGAAATCTCTTGTCAAGTCATCGTTGCCACCTCCATGAGGACTACCAACAGCAGAAGTTCTAACGTCATGATCACTCCTCCTAAATTGGGATTCTGTTGACTTTGAGAGTCTTTCCTGAAAATTACCACTGTCTCTTTTTGGATTCAACATTCCATTGAAATCCTCATTATCAAAGGATGAACCATCAAACCCACTCGCAGAAGATAAAGAAGTCATCATATCATGGACTAAAGAAGGCCCTCCTGCATCACTCGCAGCAAGATGTTCCATGATACCAGATGTGACAGCAGCAGCTTTATTCTCTAAAGATACCAGCCCATGGCCAAACCCACTTCCCATCTCTTCACGTGATGACAAAAATAGACCAGATGTGACAGCTGGTAACGTGGAACTGAAACCAGGGTTCAGATTAGACATGTGACCTTGGTGGGGTCTAAGTATGGCAGCAGCAGCAGCTGGCGGAGAAGGCTTGCTCATCGTCACCCCCATTTGTGCTGCTTTTTGCAGCAATGCAGTGGCAGACATGTGAGGGGAAACTGTTGATGCGGACTGGAATGGAGGAAGTACAGTAGGGTTGGTGCTAGGGTTTCCATGTTGCAAAAATGACTGGTTAAAATTTTCTGGGAATAGTTGTGAGGAGAGATTGATCTGTGGTGGACCTGTACCAGCATCTCCGACTGGTGGAAAAACCAACCATGGTGGGATACTATATTCTGGTCTAGGGTTAAAATGATGCTGGTTTTGATCTTGCTCTCTTTTCACCGACAGGGCTTGTAAATTGACCAGGTGTGAAGCAGAGGAGCCAGGTTGCTGAGAGTAGAGAATAGGGTTTACAGTGATCGCTCGAACACTCTCTTCTGCTAAAGCATCACAGAAGGCTCTGTGGGTGATGAAACTGTCCCTCCTGCAAGCACAAAAAAACAAGCAGAAGAAAACAAAAAGGTATTCCATTAAAATGAAGCAAACAGTAGTGAAGTACCACTTCTTTTCTTTATCGCTCTCTCGTGTCCAGCTACTTTTTGTATTTTCCTTCTTTTTCTTAACCAAGGACAATTACATAGTAGATCTAACCATTAAAGTTTCTTAACCTTAGCAACTTTAAAGATAACGATAATAATTTAACTTAATACAGTCTCTCTCTCTTGCTCTCTGAACTTGAAGCATTTTGAAACCATAAGAATATGAAGTCAAGAACTCAAGATACTTTTATCTTACACTAGGAGGAGGCATGTCCATACTACATCATCATTAAGGAGAGCTAGTAAGCTTAATTATAGATCACTAAAGACTAAAAGAAATGAATCTAAACTTTGATCATGGAATGGAGTGGAAACTGAATTGTATATTGTACTTGCCTAGAGAAAAGAGTGCCACAATTACATCTATACTCTCTTGTGCCACAAATTTTAGAGTGAGCTTTCCAGTCTGATTGAACTGCATAACGTTTTGAGCACTTTTCACACTTCCACTTCTTCTCACCATGCTTTCTGCTAAAGTGCTTCTTGATCCCTGTGAGGTCCCCAAGAGCCCTTGATGGGTCATGGTGCACACAAGTAACCTCTGGACACACATATACCTTCTTTTTCACCTCTTTGTTTGTTCTTTGCTTTAGCTTCCATGGCAGGTTATGCCCTCTTCTATGAAGTTGAAGATTCTGATCTCTCTTAAATCCTTTGTTACAGATCTCACATATAAATCTGTTTGTTGCCTGCAGACTGTTGGGAGACAAAGCTATCACTTCCGCATCTGGGTCTGATGAAAAATTAAATGAAACCAATATTAAGATGCAAATAAAAAGATAATAATGGAACAACTATGTATATATATAGCTACTTTAATTTGCAACCAAGATATATCTGATGGTCTTGATGACTTGAAACCTGGGTTGCCTGGGAAACTTTTTTTCTTCTTTGGTGGCGGTTGATTTGTTGAATCAAAGGAGTGTTGAGGGTATATAGCACCAGTTTCAATTCTGCTGCCTGAAGAAGCACTTACTTCACCAGATGCTGAAGTTAAATTGGACATATTCTCATCCATTACCAGGCCTTTCAATATCTTCTCTCTATATTTAAGAAATAATTACATGACTTTGTGAATGATGACACAAGCTACAAGATGCGCACCCATGAGCTACAGATTAACCTTTTTACATGTGTGACAGGATGTCCTAGGATCTGTGCGGAAACCCTAAGCTAGTAAGGCTAATAAAAGTGGAAAGCAGTAAACTAGACCATGTGCACAGAAGCGATTTCAGCTTGCCTTAAATTTCTGAGAATATATTCAGTATGTAATAAATATCCTTTCATTCTCTCTGTAGCCTTCTTGATTATGATATCACTTCTCTTTCCTTGAAAACTAACAAGAGTCCTAGGAAGAAAGAAAATAAGTACAATACAAAAGAACAAAAAATGGACAAGAAAAAAATAAAACAAGTTCCTAGGTGGATTAGCTTAACTCCTTGAAGACCTGAACAAAACCTTTGCTTCTTAGCTAGCTAGCTAGCTCGGCTATTTGCCCAAGAAGATTAAACAAAACCAACAGCACAAAACATCTGTGAATTAATTGAATCTAAACCGTACCATGCTGGGATGAAATATGTAAACATGACTGTCTGGTGTGTGCGTGTGGAGAGGGAGAGAGAGAGAGAGAGAGAGAGAGATCAGAGATGAGGATGAGAAAGGATTCTCCTTTGAAGCCCTCCACACAACCAAAACCAAGATCCAAAGCAACAGTCTTGTTTAATCTGACGTGCGCTTTCTGTCTTTTCCCCTGTTCCCTTTCAAGTCCTAGCTAGAAAATACACGCACTCTCTCTATCTATTTATTTTGTATTGGCAAATAATTTCCACCTTGTTTTACTCACTGCCACCTTTCCCATCCCATAAAAAGAACAGCAGATATAAAGCAATCCAAGTAAAAAGGGAAGTCTCAAAAAGACTGTAACCACAATACAGCTGCTCGATAGAGAAGACAGTCATCATATGATGTTTGATAATCACAGGCTTTTAGCATACGGTAGGTAAAAGAGTTAAAAGAGGAAAAGCTCTTTCCTCTCTTTCCTCACACCGGCCATGACATGATTAGCACTGTGATTGAATTCCATTAGACATGCTCACGGGAAATACTTATATATATATATATATATATATATATATAAGAATATGCTATCATTCTCTTTTACTGTACGTACTTACGTACTTGTTTAATATTACACCTTAAAATTAAATACTCCTGTTTACTGTTTATGGCAAAGGGGGTCGGGATCTGTACATTTGAGGAAAAGAGGATGTCGGTCTGGAAAATACTATTTTGATTTTTCTTCTCTCTAATAATCGTACGAAAAAACCCTCAACAACGCATGCCAATAACTTGGATTTTCTTTTTCCTTTTTTTTTTAAAAAAAAAGAAAATAATAATGCAAACTTGGACACTATCGCATGCCATATCTTTCTCAACATTTGATGCACTGAATGCAAATATGAAGTTAGTACTTAGTACTTAGTACACACATCATTTGAAAATATAGTGACAAATGAACGGTTGCAGTAGTTGACTATTAATATATTTATTTTTTTAAAAAAATAATATTTTTTAAAAAAATAATTTGTTTTTGTTTTTGTTTTTGCTTTAAATTATTTATTTTTTGATATTTTTAAATCATTTTAATGTGCTGATGTCAAAAATAAATTTTAAAAAATAAAAAATTACTATTTTATTGTATTTTCAAGTAAAAAACACTTTAAAAAACAATCACTGCTGCAATACCAAATGAGCTCTATGTTTTTTATATACCTTTCCTAAGTTCTAAAATATGTTTAAAAGTTAATAGCTTAATCTATCTTTTATATGTATATAATAGGATATTTTTATAATATGCTTTTGTATCTTTAATTTAATTAATTTTATTTTTAAATATATGTTAAATTTCTAATATATCATTTGGATAAAAATTATAAGTCAACCGTAAAAATTGACCACATGTTTTAAATGTGATAATAAACTCATACTTGATATATGTTTTATTTCTAAGTCGTGTATTTCTCATTGCAAATCACGTACCTAATTTTGGTAGACTAAAAAGGATTGATGTAGACAAGACTGAAAAATCTAATTGTTCTGAACTTAAGAGTATGAGATAATTGAAATATCCAAAAGGTATAGGAGACTTGTTTATGGATTAATAGGATAAAGTTAATTAAGTCTAAGAAAAAACCAGTTTGGACCATACAATCAACTAGATAAATATTATCAGAAATTTAGTAAGTATAAATAGAATTATTCATGAAATTTTTTTATTAATAAATTGTGATGAATTTTACTGATAAATTTTTCTATCATTATATATCAGCTAATATATACCGAAGAATTGCAATGAGAAATAATGAATAAAAAAGCTAGAAAAGTACATGTAAATTTTTCTAACTGCTTTATTGACAAAATTAACTTGACAGTAAAGTTTTTCAATAAATATACCAATGAAAATAATACTTTTGTATATACAATTAAAATTATAGATGGTATTACAGTGAGATCCAAAAAGATAAATTGTACAATGATGTTACATTTCTTACCAACAGAATAACTGATAAAATGCTCAACAAAATAATTATATTGGTAAATCTATCGGTAATATTTAATTTATGACCTGACGATCAACCATCGTCTTTCCCTCTCCTATTTCTCCTTTTTTCTTATGTTTTTTTTCTACAACAAATAACCACCCCCTTAATCTCACCACAATTCAACCTCCCATCACAACACTTGGTTTGTCAGCATCCATGTTCTGATTTAAATTTTATTGAGGATCCTCTACCTTAAGTAAGCAAATTTTTTTTTATTTGAACATAATTTTTAAATGTTAATTTTTGTTTTGCATATTTTTGTAATATATATATTTTGTTTGGGTGTTTAATTATTTTATAATTGTTTTCTCATATAATTTTGTTATATAGATTTATGATTTGTACATGTTATGGCTTGTTATAGATTTTGTAAAAATTATATTTTTTTGTAAAATGATGAAACTTATGTCAAATGTTTTATTGTGGTGTTTTTTAATGAAATGAATAATAACTTAATTATTTAACGGGTTCGTTTTATATTTTTTTAATTTTATTGCCACGTTATAATTTTTGATAAATGTGTAGAAATTTGAATTTATGTAGATATATAATTGATAATAAATTAAGAGAACTATTAAAATAGATTGAATAAAATTGAGTTAAATCAATATTTTTGTAAATTTATTTAGTTAATGTAATTAATTAATACATGTCGTCATCATTATTTAAATAAGTTTGATACAAGTAATGGATAATCGTTCATAGCTGTATCGAGATTCACCTCAGGGGTTGTAGAAGATGGATTATTGTAATCGGGTTCTGTAGAAGACCAAGTCCATGAAGAAGAACAGGTCAACCAAAACTCTTCAATACCAGCAGCCGGTTCCTGAAACAAAGGAGATAAGGTTAACAATAGAAGATAAGATAATAAATCTTTCAAATTCAAATGTGAATCATGCTTAGGCTAACTGATATGATAGTTGTTGATTTACACTTAAACTCTGTACTGCTCAAAGTCTATTTAAAGACAACGAGAATGAAGAACAATGCATCAGAAGAATAATAATAAACAGTTCTTCAATTTCTATTCTGTCCATTCTTGAGTTCTCTATTGTTTTATGGTATCAGATCCTCTAAAAAGACCAACATCTATTTACTATTGATTTACAATGACTTCCTCATCTTCCACCTCAAATAATTCTGCTGATCCTATTCTTTCTATCCCATCCCTCTATAATCTTCCTTTTACTATAAGCATCAAACTCAGCTCCTCCAATTATCCTGTTTAGAAGGCTCAAACACTGCCTTACTTCAGAGGGCATGGTGTTTTTGGTTATCTTGATGGTACAATCCCCATTCCCCCACAAGAAATTGATTCTCTTCATCCCAGCACAGGTGTTGGTATCAAAATCCCAAATCCTCAATATGCTTAATGGCTTCGTCAGGATTCTCTCATTCTTGCCACCCTCAATGCCTCACTCACTGAGGATGTCCTCACTCAAATTATTTCTTATTCCACATCCCGTGATGTTTGGCTTACCTTAGAGCGCAACTTTTCTTCACTCTCACGTGCCAAAGCTATCCAGGTTCGCACTCAATTGACCACCATTCACAAAGGCTCTCTATCTGCTAATGCATATTTTCTCTCTATCAAACGTCTGGCTGACGAACTTGCTTTTGCTGGACAACCACTCACAGCTGATGATATCATCACCTACGTGCTAGCAGGACTTGGCCAGGAATATGATTCTTTGGCTTCTATCATTACCTCTCGTTCAGATTTTGTCACTCTTGAGGAACTCTACTCAGTTCTTCTTATCAGTGAATCCCGTATTAATCATAACAATCAACCGCTTCAAGCCACTCCTTCAGTTAATGTAGCTACAAGGCATTCTCTGCCTCACCCCTCATCCTCTTCTCCCATTCATGCCAATTTTCATGCCCCCAATCATGGTTCTGATTTCTACCATGGCAGAGGTCGTTGTTCACGTTTCAGCCCCCATAACTATGGTTCATCTACCTCTGTTACATGTCAGGTATGTTTCAAAACAGATCATTCTGCTAGACAATGTTATCACAGGTTTGATCTTTCTTATCAGGATCAGCGCCAAAATCAAACCCAGCCTCAAGCTATGGTTGTTGCACATTACCACACTGCTAATAATGAGTGGCATCTTGATACTGGAGCCACCCATCATTTAACCAACAATGCCAACAACATTCACGTGTTTAATGATGATGACAACAGCCACGATCATATTCAGGTTGCTAATGGTGCAGGTTTGGAAATTCTTCACAGTGGCACTTCCACTTTCTCTTCTCCATCAAAGTCTTTTATGCTTAAACAAATTCTTTGTGTTCCTGAAATAAACAAAAACCTTCTATCTGTTCATCGTTTTTTTCTAGACAATAATGTTTTCTTTGAGTTTCATGCTTCTTTCTTCCTTATGAAGGATTACTTGGGGAACATCTTGCATCGAGGTCCAATCAGTAACGGTCTTTACTCCTTCTCTGCCTCTTTAGCTCACCTTCAACCTCAAGGTCTGTCAAGTATTCATGTGTCTGCCCAGCTTTGGCATCGTCGTCTCAATCATGCTTCCTTTCCTGTCATCAATAAAGCTATATCTATAGCTCCTCGTAATAAACTTGCTTCTATATGTTCTGATTGTCAGTTGGCTAAAAGCCATGTTATGCCCTTTAAACATGTTCATGTTTCAGTTTTAAAACCTTTGGAATTAATATATTCAGATGTTTGGGGCCCTGCTCCTGTTTTATCCACCACTGGTGCTCGTTATTATATCAGTTTTCTCAATGACGCTACCAAATATTTATGGTTATTTCCCTTAAAACTCAAATCTGATGCATATCAAACTTTTATTAATTTTCAAACTGCTGTAGAACGTCAATTTGATACAAAAATTAAAGCTCTACAATCAGATTGGGGTGGGGAATTTCGTAGCCTACATAAATATTTGCATAGTCAAGGCATCAATCATCGAATAACCTGTCCATATACGCATCAACAAGCTGGTGCAATTGAACGACGTCACCGTCAAATTGTTGAAGTTGGTTTATCTTTACTCGCACATTCAAAATTACCACAACAATTTTGGGAAGATGCCTTATTAACTGTTGTTTATATTATTAATAGATTGCCCACACCAGTTTTACAAAATTATTCTCCTTATGAAAAAGTCCACAATCATAAACATGATTATCATTTTTTGCGTGCTTTTGGTTGCGCTTGTTGGCCTTATTTACGCCCTTATAATAAACATAAAATGGATTTTCGATCAAAACATTGCATATTTATTGGGTATAGTATTGGTCATCAAGGCTACAGGTGTTTAGATGTCGCTACTGGCAAAATTTTCATCTCTCATCATGTCGTTTTTGATGAGTCTATTTACCCTTATACAATATCTCCATCTGCTTCCTTCACCCCTGATTTCAATACTGTTGTTCTCCCACCAAATCTTCAGTTGTCCTCCTCTAGTGTTCTTATTTCTGCAGGTTCCCTTTCTCAGCCTCTTGCACCACGCCAGCTCCCTTTGATCTCACCAACAAGTCCATCAAATTATCTTCATGATAATTATATCTCCCCTGCCTGCAATCCTCCTTCATCTCAGCTGCAAAATGACACTAATCAACCCCCATCACTATCTCCAATTCAGCAGTCGGTTCTTATCACCCATCCCATGATCACAAGAAGTAAGAATAATATCTACAAACCAAAAATCCTCTCTGATTATCATATTCGCTACCCCATTCCCAAAGCTCTTATGACCACACTCCATCCACAGAATAAAAAACCCACTTGCTAATCCACTGCAGTTAAACACCACCATTGGCGTGAGGCTATGAACAAAGAATTTGATGCACTGTTAACAAATGGCACCTGGACTCTTGTTCCCAAACCACTGGCTGCCAATCTTGTTGGCTGCAAATGGGTGTACAAAGTCAAGAGAAAAACTGATGGTAACATTGAACATTTCAAGGCACATCTAGTAGCAAAAGGTTTCCATCAACAAGAGGGTGTTGATTTTGGTGAAACATTCAGTCCGGTTGTTAAACCACCTACTGTCCGTTTAGTATTGTCTCTTGCAGTCTCTCATGGTTGGTATCTTCTTCAAATAGATGTGCAAAATTCCTTCCTGCATGGCCTTTTACACAAAGAAGTTTTTATGACTCGACCTCCCGGCTTCATACATCCACAACTGCCTCACCATGTCTGCAAGTTACAGCGCTCTTTATATGGTCTTCGTCAGGCACCACGAGCATGGTTCTCTCGGTCAACTGATCAATTGCAGGCCATTGGTTTCATTAGCAGTCAGGCTGATCACTCTCTCTATATTTATCACCAAGGCTCTACACTCATTTATCTTCTCATTTATGTCGATGATATAATTTTTGCTGGGGCTGACTTGCAAGCTATTAACCGTGTAATAAGCTTATTATAGAACAAGTTTGCAGTTAAAGATCTTGGTGAGTTAACTTTCTTTTTAGGAATTGAAGCTATCAGAGACAATCATGGTTTGTATTTGTCATAGCGTCGTTACATTCTGGATCTTCTTACCCGCAGCCAGATGGACAAAGCAAAGCCATGCTTGACGCCCATGTCCACCTCCCAGGTATTATCCAAATCTGATGGAAAACCTTTTGCTGACCCTCATCTTTATCACAACATTGTTGGTGGGCTGCAATACCTTTCCTTCACAAGGCCTGATGTCGCCTTTGCAATTCACAAGGTCAGCAAATATATGCACAATCCGCTTGAACCACATTGGATAGCTGTGAAATGTATTTTGCGCTATTTAAAAAGCACAATCTCTCATTCATTATTCATTCAACCGAGTAATGTTGCAAAGCTTTATTGTTTCAGCGATGCAGACTGGGCATCTGATCGTGATGACAGACACTCAGTTGGTGCCTTTTATGTTTATCTAGGCACAAATCTAATTTCATGGGGGTGCAAACAACAACAAACTGTTGCACGCAGCAGTACTGAAGCAGAATACAAATCTCTTGCCAACGCTGCTGCTGAAATTAAATGGATGCAATCCCTGCTAACAGATCTTCATGTACAGCTTGTCCAACCTCCAATTCTTTGGTGTGACAACATCGGTGCTACATACTTAACCAGTAATCCTCTATTTCATGCCCGCACCAAACATATTGAGATTGACTTTCACTTTGTTCGGGATCAAGTTCTACGTGGTGAACTTCGTGTTCAGTTTTTATCTAGCAAAGATCAGTATGCAGATGCCCTCACAAAGCCATTGCCCTCCACTCAGTTTCTTCTTCTACATGATAGTCTCACTATGCGTTCCTTACCCTTTCGACTGCAGGGGTGTGTAGAAGACCAAGTCCATGAAGAAGAACAGGTAAACCAAAACTCTTCAATACCAGCAGCCGGTTCCTGAAACAAAGGAGATAAGGTTAACTACAGAAGATAAGATAATAAATCTTTCAAATTCAAATGTAAATCATGCTTAGGCTAACTGATATGATAGTTGTTGATTTACACTTAAACTCTGTACTACTCAAAGTCTATTTAAAGACAACGAGAATGAAGAACAATGCATCAGAAGAATAATAATAAACAGTTCTTCAATTTCTATTCTGTCCATTCTTGAGTTCTCTATTGTTTTAGGTTCAAGGTTTTATTAATTATGCATTATCTAATCTGAAAAATGTTAGTGGGGGCAGTATTAGATATTCATGCAAGAGGTGTAAAAATAAAAAATTTATTGATCGAGATGTTGTAATGATACATCTTCTACAAAAATGGTTCATGGAGAAATATATGTGTTGGTGTGTAAATGAAAAACCATATGTTCCTCATGATACCATGATAAAAAGGATGGTTGAGTCAACTTCTAGTACTAACAAAGTGCATGGAGTTGTATATGACAATAGTAATTCTTATAGGAATATAATTATGAATGCGATGAATTTGAACCTTTTATTCAGTAACTATACTACTTAACATGTCATTATTTTTTAACAATTTATCTCTTATAATATCATAAACCAATACATTGTTGAATTCCTCATAGACAACATCATTAATATTTACTGTCTCAAGAATCACAACTGATTGAATCTTAAATCTTTCGACTACAAGATGAATAATTTTTTACGTGGTTCAGAACACATGTAAGTATTGTTTAATTATTCTTATCTCTCAAGATACTTAATTTCATTACATGTTTTTTGTTAATTGTTCATGGTTGTACTTCATGTACCAAGTTTATAAATTAGAAATGAATGCTAGTGTTACTTTTTCTTCACTAAATCTGGGTCTTAAAAGAAATGTGAAGTGCTACAATGGGTATTTCATCAATGGACATGTGTTTCATACTAAAGAATATGGGCATGGTAGAAAGATATATAACAATGAGGTTTATGTCAAGAGATCGACTTCTAATGAGTTTGAAGTTGACTATTATAGGAAGTTAGAAGATGTAATTAAATTGCAATGTAATAGCGAACATAATATATATTTTTTATTATTAAAATAATATTACTATGATGACACAATCAAAAGATTGATGTCTTATCCCAAGTGCAGGAGTATCAAAGTAATAAATAACCCAGCAAGATTGAGGTCGAACCATAAGGAGGTCGACTATATAAAATTACAAATAATAAATGAAAAGGAGTTAAAGAGAACTTTTATGATGAGATATTGGTGTAAGGATTAAACAAAGATAAAATAATTATCAAGGTTAGATGATCCACTAATGGTATTTCAAATAATTATAGTACGAACTCTTTTTATTACTCAACTGGAAACCACTCACAAAGGAGGTTCCAATCAAATTATAAATTATTCACATGATTATATTAATTATCTTATTTGAGTAATGTCAATACTTGTAAATGTGGTCAGGTATTCATGGTGATAACTTATGTTAACAACAAATCAAACTCCTTTCATAGCACAAGTATCGGTTATACCATACAGTACGCTATGAAAGTGCCAAGTATTTGTTGTGCCATGGGTTGTACAACTCAAATCTAGATTAGCCATTTAACAAGCAAGGTATTAATAAAGAGTAAGATAACAAATATATAATATGTTAGTATCAAACATTAAAATCCATGTTGAGTTTATATTATACTTATTCTTACACCAGTAGTGTACCCTTTTCACCTTGATAAAATTAACTTAGCTAAACATCATAAAGAAGAAAAACATAAATAAACAATATAAGAACATAAACATGATATAAGTTAACTAAGTATAGTGAAGGAAATGAAAAGCATAAACAAGATATTAATATAACATAAAATAAAACTTGAACATTACAAAATACAAAGAAAAAGAGTGATCTTGATTTAAACACCAAGATGTCTAAATGTATGAAAAATGCCTCTTTTTATAGGCTAAAATTTGGAACTATTGATTTGATGACTAATTATTGAGTGGGTGGCCACCTCTTGACTTGGTGACAACCATTATCTTGTCTAAATAAACTGTCATTGCTAACATTAGAATTTGAATAGATAGTATACATGAAAGTTTTGGGAATTTGTCTCAACTTTCCAACAAAACAAGAATGAGATCATTTGGACTTCTAGAACTCGAGTTATGGGCTTAACACTAAATGGTGTCTAGGCTGTAGGATAAATTCCAACTTCTCTTTTGTTGCTACAATTTGAACTTGAAAATGATCATTTTGAATCTTTAACTCTTCATGATAGTTTTAGGCCTATGTATCAACTTTCCATCCATATACACCAGACCTAAATCCATATTCTACAACTCCAGTTATGATCCAATAACTGAATGATGTTCCAGTTTGAATTGAACCAGCATCTCGTCTTTAAACTTAGCCCTCTCTTTATCTTTTCACTTTCAATAGTTAAACACATCAATAAATCCTTTAAATTATGAGATATGCCTGCATTTAAAATGAGCATTTACCATAAATTAAAGATATCTTATGTTATTAGACTTGTTATTATAAAAAACTCTTAAGTTAGGAAATTTAATGACACTTCAAGTGCAATATGATGATATAAAACCTTGATAAAAATGCACTTGTAAGTACTAATCACACCCCCCAAACCAGCTTATTACTAGTCCCTAGTAATCAAAGCATTAAAAAAATTTGCGACATTCAAAAGCAAGGCATTCATCATTCAACTTTCATTAATCTATCTAAATAAACAAACTCTCATTAAATTTATATATATGCTTCATACTTCTTAAACAAGATATTAATAAACCTTCCTTTTGTGCTCAATATATTAACATGTAGCTATAGGGATTTACTTGGAAGAATTCAAAATTTTGTTCTAATGTTTAAGGTTAACTTTCTTAGGTTGGGATTATTCTTATTATTATTTTGATAACTTGAAACACAATGCATCCTTAACCCAAGTAACAAGTTTTAAACTAATGACTCCTTGACCAGTTGGTCTTATGGCCATAGGTGTTGAAACACTCCTTTGAGCTTAGTAACTCGGATTGGAGATACTAAAATATAGATGATGTAATGTTTGATTCTCTAAAGTTTTTTTCCCAACCCATGTAACAAGCACTAAGCCAATAGCTCCCAAGTCAATTGACTTTAGAGACTTTTCTGCCTGCTTTTACTCATAGTATTGCTTAGATGGTGTGGTACCGTGAAGATTAGGAATGAAGAGATGAGGGATGGGAGGCCTCGTGAAGCTTTTTGCTAGGGATCAAATGGTGTTTGTGGCTTAGTTACTGAAAGTAGGGTTTGTTTTATATATATATAGTTTTTTTTTAGTTTTTTGTCTCCCAGTTTTTCTTATAAAGGCCTCACCTATGTGCATACACTGAGATCTATATTTATAGCATAAGAGTCTTATCATATGTGAGAAATAAAGTTAAAACAAACTTATTTTCTTTTTAAAATTTGAATTTGATTAAGAATGAAATTCAAAAATGGATAGCTATCATATCTTGATAATAAAGATAGAATGATAAAAGCACATTGTATTCCCTAGTTTTTGCGCAAGTTTATAAATCACACTTTTCATCGAAATAAATCCCTGATCTTTTAATTTTACATTTTAACCCTGCAAAATTAAACTAAAAATCAAAGAGCAAAAATTGTGTTATAATAGGTCTTGTGCATGATTTTCAAGGTTTAAGGTTAGTATTAACTTAAATATTTTTTTTATTATGTTAATTTGGTTAGTTTATTGAAATTACTGAAATTTTCTTTTTATAAATTTTTATTGCAAGAGAAAATTTAAATAGGAGAAAATTGATAATAATGTTACGAGGAGGGTTTGGGAGAATCATGTTGCAACTAGTAAGATCAAAATCAAGATAATTTTTTTATTCCAAATATTAAATTTTATTTTTCATTTACTAACAAATAATTTATTAGTAACATATAAGTTGCGTGATTTTTGGTATGAGATGCAAAAAAAAGCTAAGAAATATACGACAAAAACAAGCTTCTAGCCTAGAATAAAATGACAGTTTGAAAGAATTTTAGACCGTTGTATATCTCAGAGACTATATGGGTGGACTACACTCAACTTTTGATGTCCACGTTTCACTTGACAGTCACAATCCAGTGTGGGGAACCGGCATTTTCATGATCTTGTTACCACGCACATCGATAGCTTCATTCTATTCATTTCACATGCGAAGCAGATGGTAATATTATTTTTTATTACTTTCATTTTTTTATTTGTTATTTTTTTATAAATATATTTAACTGACAACATTTTTATCTTGCAGGCTACGGTTCTCTGATGCTAGCCAAGCCCAATGAAGCTTTTTGTTGAAATGCATGTGCAGAGTGCCAAAAAGGAGTGCAACAGTTCGTGGATTGCCAAGCTCAGCACTTTGTGGTATGTTGGTTTTCAACCATTGTTTTATTAAGTTATAATTTCCTTCAACATGATGAATTTATTTTTCTTTTTAGGATATATATAACAATCACTTGAAGAAAAGATATGAGGATGATCCTTCGACTCCCCCGAATTTTAATCCAAATTTGTAGTTGGAGGCATGATTGTCTAGTGAGTCCAATAAAAATCAAGTTTATGAACTCTTTAATACTACGACCGAGAACTTGTGGACAACCTGTAGTGTTTTCGAGCACTCAAACTCTCAAGTTCAAGATGATATTAACCAACGAGTACAAGAGAAGACAACCTATCTTAATGAAAAATATGAACGACTCATTGAGAATTATGAACTATGTCGAGTGGTAATGAAGATTAGTCACACATGGGTGGTCCATGTGCTCCTTATTGGCCCTACGGTCCCAACAACGATCAACCTCCTCCACCTCCTCAAGTGTCGCCTCTATTTTAGATTTATTGAATTTGAACGTACAATTGTTTAAATTTTTAATAAATTTTTAATTTTTATATTATTTTAATTTCTTTTATATATTTGATTTTAATTTCTTTTAATTTTTTTTCTACTTCTATTCAATATATATATTTTTTAAAAAATATATTTTAAAATATTACTAACGGGGTTCCCGACAGACCAAATCGGTTAATATATTTCAGAGAGTTGGAAAAACATTACTGCAAGTGTCACTACTATTGTTAACTCTTCAATAGAATTATAGATGATATTCTGTCAGTGATATGTTATATTTACCGACAGATATATCAATGGACAAATAAAAACACAAATAGAATTGCATATGGTATTCCATCGGTTATATGGAAAACTTTCCGAGGCAAATATCAATGGAATGAAGTGGATAATTGTTTTTTAGCACGCTTCTTCTGTCTGTAAATCTATTGGTAAATTTATTACTAACAGACTCATCAACAGATCAAAAATTACCAACAAGAGTTTTTCTGACGGACTGTTTCCGTATGTGAGCCTGTCAAAGATAAATAATTAGTTTTTCTTACCAATGGATTGTGAGTGTAAATACTGATGGAAATTTCCATCAGTAAAACTGTTAAATCTAGCATCGAAGAAAATCTTCTAACTTTCAATCTAAACATTAAATTGCATTCCAATTTAATCAGGATGTTCTATAGGCCTGATTTTATAAGGGGTATATCGATTATAACTAGTCAAGCTCTAAACAATCCTTAAATTAGACTTGAAAGATGTTGTTTGATCAAATTTTGTTATAATCGTTATATTTTGGTTTTTAATTGTTAATTTTGGATTTTATATTGTTTTTTCAATTTGATTTAGTATTGTGATTTTTCAACCTTCTAAAGGTCAATTTTTTACCTATATGAGGAATTGTAAACCTCTTAAAAAGATGAACAATTTTAGAGAAAAATAAGCAGTGATAAAACATGAATTCAGGTTCTTGTGGTTAAAATCCTTTTTAACAGTATTTTATGTTAATGGGCTTATTATCTTTCTTGTGTTATTTTTGTTTACATCAAACATAAATAAGAAGTTTAATGTATATTTAAGGATAAGATTAGCTGAGTTAAAGATATAATGAAGCATTAGAAAAACATATTATCATATAAAATCGATTAAGCCATTAACCCTTAAATTATATTAAAACAAACTATATGATGGTAGAGGTGGATTAATATAGCCTTGGATATCTGGATTTTATAAAAAACAATTCTTTAAATATCATTAAATAGATTGAACTTTGAATTTAAATGATTTTTTAATATAATATTAAAATTTTAATGATCAAATAAGTTTGAATATCGTTATTTTTTTATCATTTCTAATTAAACTAATAGGTTTTTGTGCTAGCTTTAAGTTGAAAGAAATTTGAGAAAATGGATTAAGGAATTAATAAAAATCATTTTATAAAATAAAATAAATTTAAATATTTAGATTGATATGGAATAACTAATCTTAAAAAAAAAAAAAAAAAGAGTTTTAGCCTCTTAATTGTGGTATATCTGTGCAAGCACTCCAAATTAAAATGATGTTAATTTATGCTTATATGTACATATGGCCCTCATTGATTGTGGGGGGCAAAAAGCAATAGCCTCGTGACCTCCTCGCCCCACACACTAAAATGTACACTTGAGAGCCTATAAATAATTGACTTGTTTTGGAGATACACTGTCGATATGTTTGTTCATTTGAAAAAGTATAGATTGATTAGCTTTCATTTGTCAGTTTCATCTTTTACGTTGTTTTTTCAGAAGGCATGCTCCCAGCTCCACATCCTCTCCTCTCTCTTTTTTTCTTCCTTTTTTTCGCCCCATTTTTTCTATTTATTTTACTTCCTTGAAAGCAATTTCATACCGTGACTTTAAAAACCAATGTTCAGACACCATAAAATTAAATAATCCAAAAAAGGCCATTTTATTTTGTTTTCTATCTGATTTTGGCATAAGAAGCTTAGATTAAAGATTCCCAAATTTCCCATGCTTTGCTATTGTGTTTGTGTTGTGTTCTGGGAGATTCTAATTACTAAAAGTCTTTACTTGATTTTTTTTTTATATCCATGTTTTTTATAAAAATAATTTAGTGTCTAAATGATTCCCTTTAAATTAAATTCCTAAATGTCAAATTATAAACCTGAATTGACATAGAAAATTGTGAGAACAAATTATATGTCCTACATTGATCTTTTCTTCTATGAAAGCAATTGTTCAATGTAGATGAAAAGGGGATTGTCATTCGAGATGAAGGTGTGCTTAGAGCTTAAGATGATATTTTCACTACGAAGTTGATGTCTACCTATGAATTTGATTAAGTTTACCTATCTTTTTTCTAATGTCAAAGTGTTACTGTGACCTCCAATAACTAAACTTTTTCTAGTGCGTAATATTTTTTTCTAATTTTATAGAATATTATATAATACTATGTTGTTGCTAATAAGGGATTCACAATCAAAATATTATACAATAATGACATAATAATTCATCAATGTTTAAATAGTAATTCTGTTAGGAAAAAAAATTACTCACAAAATCTTGAACAAAAATATATTGTCGAAAAACATATTGTTGATGATTTATATTATATCGATTATTCCATCAATAATATAATCATTAATAGATTTACAGACAAAAATAACATGCTAAATAAAAAAAATATCTGCATTCATTTCATTGATAAATTCATCAGTAATTTTAATATATTACCAATAAAATAAATCATTGATAAGTCTATTGGTAATAATATTCATATTACATTTAATAGCGAGTCATCTTGCAATAATATCGCTAGTCCTTAAGTTTATGTTCATCAACCCGCTCAATCATCATGCATTTCATATATGCTTTCATTTCTTTGCTTATGTTTGAATTATGAACTTTTTATTTGGGTTTGTAATATATAGATCTTATACTTCTTCTTTTTTTACTTGTTGAGTGGATCCTATCATTATTATTATTATACCTACCCTCTTTGCTTATGTTATGGTGTTGATGGTATTTGGCTTATGGTATTCGGTTATGTTGGTGATGATCTTTGACATGTAATAATTTAGTTATTTCCTTACATGTGCCTAAATTGCTTTTTTGATCTGCCAAAGAAGAAGAAAATACAAGGAGATGGGATGATTCTGTTGGAAAGTGTATGCTACTTTGCCAAAAGGGAAAGTATAAGAAGTTTGTAATTTTTTGTTGAGTCATGCCAAATGGACAGAATATATAAATATATAAATGCAGTTTGTGATGGATGTTTGGGAGAAAATATAAAGGAGATTATTGTGATGCATGAATAAAAGGAAAAATGTTTAAAATATGTGGAGAATGTGGTTGTGTGTATGATATTGTGGGGACACAATGCATACATGAATTTAATTTTTATTTTGGTATGCTATTTTTTTTTTATCATGCACACATGTAGAGAGAGCTATATTATACTGATGTTTTGATGATAATAACATGCTAAGTGCATGTCGAAATATTATTGATGTGGGAATTTTTCTACACCAAAATAAAACTACGGACTCCTTGATCCAAACTTCACTTGAAGATTCTCAATTGTCATATATTTATATAATCAAGTCTTATAAGATTTAATTTAGCATCATAAAATAAATTTCATTCATAATTTTTTAATTGTTAAATTTTATTAATAAAGAATAATTTTATTAGCAAAACCTACACAGTGAGAAATTTTATCATATGCTTTGGTATGCATCACTAAAATGCTTTTAAATGGATATCACATATTTGGTTAATCATGTTCTTGCAATTTTAACCACACTTAAAAGTTTTATATCCATTTTTAGCTAAATAGCAATCTTGTAATTTTAAAAGAATGTACTAAACACTTCAACTCACCTTTTTAATCATATTAAAAAAAAATGGAAAAATAATTGTTAAAATCACTATAAAAATTAATACATCTCTCCCCATGAACAAACCCTTTCTTTGTTGATAATTTCAATTTTTTTCCCTTTTTTTTTTATAGGATAAAAATATTGGCCAAGTCATTGTCTTTGAATGGGATGCTACAAACAAGCATACGACGCAGTCGGATTTTATCCGTAAAATAACAAAATAATCTGACTCGAGGGCTGCCTTGAGTTGACTTTTGATTTCAATTCCTTTTTCTCCTCTACCATTGTCTCCCGAGATACCACATCCTTCATGTAAACACTTCTTAATTCTAGAGCAAATAATATAATAAGAAGGAAGAAATCAGACAGAAACCATCTATCTAGTAACAACTTAATATTACAATTCAATAAAAAGAAGAAAAGAAAAGAAAAGAAAGGCTTGATGATTCAAATGCATGCCCAAAAGGTCCTTCAACTGAAATATTTTTACAGAGAAAGGCCAAATGTAAATCTGCCCCCCAATCCCCACATCACTCCAAAGGGTTTCCTTTTTCCTTTGTGTAAGATGTAATAGCAAGTGGTTCGCATGATGAGCTCCACCATAGTTGAAAAACGTTCTACAAATTCATAACTTGAGCATTCATTGAACAAACCCAATTAGGTAAAAAAATTCCAGTTCATTGTCAAAGCACAAATACAATACCTTACCGGAAGAAACTCGATTTCATCTTGCAGCCCAATCAACCATTCACAATTCTCATGATTATTCCTCATCCAAAAATACAATTCGATAACACAGGCAGAGCAAGAAGTATTAATTGACAAGACATCCTAGTTATGTCATGAATTAGAAACTAAAAGAAGGAAGCAAGCACGATATCAGATTGACTACTAGGCACAAAGGAAAAATGACAAGATATCGGCGTCATGTCGTGAAAACAAAAGAAAGGCTTTTTATTCCTTCTAAAATTTAAATAAAAAGGAAAGGCCTCTTTTATATGTATCTAAATCTTTTGTTCTTTTTAGTGCCAATTTCTCAACTACGATTTAAGCAGCACTATGTCAGCATAGTTCATTCTTCACCTGTATGCATCACCAGGGAAGGAATAAAGAGAGACAACATATTGACATCTCATGCATTCAAAATAAATTAATAAATCTCAATCTTGTAACTCAATAAAGTCATTAATCTCATTGGTAACTATACCCATCCAATTCTACTAAAAGATGCTACTCACAACAGAAAATATGAACAAGCCATAAGATCTCACCCGAGAGGTTACTGCTAACTAGACTGACTGTAAGCTCTGGAGAACGGTTCTGCTCCAACACTGGGAATCATGTTTGTTAAGATAAACTCTTGAAAGGGATTGCTCAATGACCTCTCTGTTGCAGTATGACTGCAAACAAGGGAAAAAGAAAAGTAAAATAGTGAAAACCTATGCAACCAAGAATCAGATGCATGGTCTCTATGTACATGATTTGATTGTTGAAAAAATCAAAATTTCAATCATTGTTCGGTAATTCATGATTGCAGTCAAATTCGTTATAATTACCTAGAGCTCAATCCTGTACTGATCAGGCAATGTAAAGACAGCATACTGATGTTGCCTGCTAACATTATGTACAACCAACTTATCTTTAGAAGTCCAAGCTAACATTGTAGCACCTGTTTCTCAATCCAACACCATTGTCCAAAACATACATAGATATAATACTTTGAGAAGGGAAAAAGGAAAGATAGTTCAATTTTTCTAGTTTTGATTAATAAACCAGATACCAAAACATATCATTGCTAATGACAAACATGACGACTTGAGATGAGTCAGGACTCTAAAATATATCATGCAAATTAAAAAAAAAAAAAAATTCTTCTCTTAATAAATCTGAAGTTGTTTATATTCATGCTTCCGAATTCATCCTCTCTCCTTCCAATGATTACACAACAAACAAGTCAACAATCAAATATGTACTCAGTGATCATAATAAAAACTGGCAATTTACAAGAGAGTTAACAAAATAGCTCCCCATCAAAAGGAAAGTGCAACATTCTTTCAAAGCAGCACATTACATACACATTTTGGAGCCTCCTAAGAATTTCCTTGAAGTTGGAATACGCTGTAACTGAGTTCACCTGGTCATAGACCTTAATATATTCTTTTTCTGGCAGGTGCAAACTTCACAAAATGAAGGAATCTACTAATGCCAGCTCTCTTTTTTTCCCACCTATTCTCACAGCTCTACGACCAATTCTAGTTTGTTTTGCAGCTCCAGTGGCACTATAGCCAAACAAAGCAAGCAAAATCAATGCCTTCAACCAGAAACCATCCTGATATCAGCTTTTACCCTTTGGCATACTTATCAACATAACCCTGCACAACAAAATAAGAAAATGGTATTGCCAAAACAAATATGACATAATTAAAGAGCATATAGAATCTAATCATGCATAGAACAACTTTTTGAAGTTGCACTCCCCACAAATTTTCCTGTTTTGTGTCCCCAAACATGTCCATTTACAAAAGAGAAGTTCTAATCATATTTTGAAATATTCTTCATGATGGTCTTAATTGCTAAGAATGATATTTTGTGCCCACACTTGATGCAATTTTTCAGTCATATGAGCTTCTTGAAATTGGACCATTTTTGTGGCAAGGTTGTAGGCGCAACCTCCAAACTTTAAAAACCTACCTTCCCTTGATAAATGAAATACAACTTTACAATTCATTGTTCAAAATTTAAAAAGCACACTGCAACAAATCCCAAGTCCCACTAAAAGAATTACTAGATAGAAAAAACTCATGGTTAAGAATTCATGTCCATCAATTTCCCTTCTTTCAGCGGAAAGGGGCAGACCTGGAGAGGAAGCATACTTATAGAAGAGTTGTCTAGCTGCATCACACAGCCTGTTTTCCATCCATGATTTCTATGTTCTAGAAAGACAATATCCAATTCCATGATCATACTTTTACTGATAGCGAGAAATTAATGTTCCAATCATTAGACTCATAAGCCAAGTAATGAGGTAATGGGACCTCTATCTGTCACTACTGATTCATATGGCCTGGCCAGACAACATGCATCAGTTATGATATTTCTAAAAGAACCATTTCTAATTATCCATCCCCGCTGATTTTTATACACACAGGCCTCAAATATAAATATCATGTTTTTGCCAGCTTAATTAGAAAGCATCATTAATTGAAAGCTTGGCAGCTTCAAGGTAAAAGAAAGGAGGATTTACCGTCACAAGTTTTGTCAATTTCCATTGTGATGAGTCAATATAATGATCTATTTTCGCCTTGGACTTGGGTATTTGGTGGCTCTTCATCGCTCCTGCAACCTTATCAACTGTCTTCTTGACAATAGTCTTAAATGCTTCCTTGCTCATGTTACCCTGTTGCCATGATGGCTTTAAAACCTCCTTCACAAAATCTGCGAGGGCAACCTTGAAAAGCTTCATTGATCTGGAGTCCTTGCTATTTTTGCTCTGCCTTGGAGACTTAACCTGATCGATCTCCATATCACCCATATTCACATTCACTACAACAGGGTTACTTTGGCTCTGATCCTCAACATCACCGACTTCTGCATCTGCAGTCTCACCAAATTCCTCATTATCGAAGGATGTAGAAAGAGCAATGCCTCTAACCTCTTTCTTATTGTTTTCTTCGACATCCAATGATTTGTCTGAGCCACTAAGCCTCTGCATAATGTCAGTGTTACTGGATTCCCACTTCTGAATGTGGTCAAGTCTCTTAAATGAGTTTGAAGTTGGCTCAATGCTGTCCAAAAATGGATCATACTGATCACTACCTGACCTAGGAATAATTTGTGCAACATCCCTAGCAGAACTGGGAGAAGCGATTGGCTGTCTTGATCGAACACTGGCATCTTGTCCATCAAGTGAAATATGGTTCCAACTTGAAACATCAGAGCTGAATTTGGTGTTGAGTGGTAGCTCAAAACTAGCTGGATAAGTATTAGGGAGTGTTGAATTTTTTGATACTGCAAAATTGGGCAGGCAAGACAGCTGATTTGAGTCCAGAATATCTGGTGGGAACACGGATGAAGAACCTATCTTCCCAGATAGACCATCCACTTTATCAGAAGCAAAGTGACTCAAACAATAGGATGGCTGTTGCTGCTGCAGATCTTCAGAGCCAACTGTAACTAATTTTGAAGCAGTTTTAGGAATGGTATTTTTCAAATAGGGCTCATCATTATTTTCTGAGCTATCCTCAGAAGCATTATCCTGCAGAAGTCTGAATGGGCTGCCGCCTTTTAAAACTTCACTAGAATACTTATCAGAATTCTCGCATCCAGCGGCTGCCATGGCCCTCGATGAACTTTTTTCATCAGCTCCAGCTGAATTAATGACTGGGCTATGAACTTCAGAAACTGTTTTTCCAAATGTCAATTGGTTACGACAGGAATTGAGTTTCGACCATTAAATTGAAATCATTATTAACTCCAAACTTAATGGACATGCAACAGGTCTACACATCATAAGCAACCTTCGTGAGAACCATACAAGTGCAGATATAAGCACGGGCATACAATATTACACCATTAAAATATATAATTATCTCAAAAAGGCGAAAATTAGGAAGAGATTGTACATGTAGAGAACAACAGTGTGTGGGTATAAGATTGACCTTGTTGACCATTATCCAGCCTGGAGGAACCAGGGACTGATAAAACCAATGTGGCAGGATCAGATTGTGCTGAACTCTGTAGTTCACACAACTGTTCTCTTGTATCAGAGTCTCCAGCTATCAAATGATTGCAGTGAGATAGATCTCCAATAGGGTGATTTGCTGCCTGGTCATTGTCAGACTGGGTAATATCATCTGAAAAGCACCCGGTGATGAGAGAGAAGCAAACAATGATATGAATCAATAATTCCACAATGCAAACACAAAATATTACTCATCCATAACGATATGTACAAACAAAATAAACAGTCAAGAAAACTTCACCAAATTGGATCAGTTGTTCAGATCATTCAACACGAACTCTTTCTTCCACCAACTAACATGCATCATCCAAAACACAAAAGTACCACTTCTTGACAAAGTCGGAAGGGGAGAGGCCTCTTGGCACCACATTGACACAAGACAACCAAACAGCAAGCCATTCCACTAACAAAATTAGCTTAAGTTATGAAACTAAGATTGGATTTAAATGAATAAATCAATAAAACAAAACCAAGGAAATATATTTTTTAGTGATATCCCATTTCAGTTAGAAAACGCAATCGGATGTTTGGGGTAGCACAAGTGACCTAGGAGGGGTAAAAAAATACAACAAATTTCCAAGAATAATAAATATTTTGTATCCCAGTCACACATCACAATCACAGTGCAAACAAGAAACAGTCAGGCATCTCATTTTCTCTTTAACATCAAACTAATAGATGATACGTTTTATAAGATTTACATACTTCAAAGGAGGGATAGAGACATTTGAGAAACATAATTACCTTAGCAAATATCAGCAAACAAACACCTTATGAAGTAGACCGAGAAAATACATAAGGCACTAACCTTCCATCTCCATATCGGAATCAGAATCAGCAGACATGTGGGATCCAGCGGCAACCATCAAATGACTGGGTTGTGAAAAATTCTTTGCTTCATCCAATTTACAATCTACCTCAGTGCCACTTCCACCTTCCAGATATATGTTGCCATCATGTACAGGAACACTATGTCCACCCTGATTGAGAGGGATAGCTTCGTTGACAGAACAAGTAGTGCCCAATTTATCACCAGAAGGTATGCTGGAGTTGGAAGCAATATCAGAGTGAAGCAGTGGAAAGGAACCAGCTAGGACAGGTGCAGATACTGGCAACATGTGAGAGTTCGACTGGGGAGGAGAAGGTGGAATCAGCGGTGCAGAAGAGGTTGGTGGTGGGGGTGGGGGTGGGGGTGCCATTGAAAGCATTTGAGGATTGGCACCATTAGACTCAGCAGAACTCCCAAAGGGAGCAGATGTTGAGAAACTGGAAGTTGGAAGAAGAGGCGGGGGAGGTGGAAGGGGGATATGCTGCAGACCCTGCACACCAGCTAGCTGTTGTGGCAGAGAATTATAAAACCTCTGCCCTTGAGAAGGTGGTGGTGGTGGAGGAGGAGGTAAACCTCTAGGAGGCAACGGGGCCTGTAACATTTCAAGACGATGCAAACCAAATGGAGGGGGAGGGGGAGGGCCCGATGCTAAATAGGAAGAATGCTGCACAGGTGCATAAAAATGCTGGAAAGGAGCAATTCCACGAACAGTTGTAGAAGAGTGTAAACAAGATTGGGCAGCATTTGCCGTCCCACCAGGTGCAAGTAGATGTTGGGGCGGGGGCAAACTTGGCTGACCAGTGTGAGAAGGAGGACCTAGTTGGAAATTGTGAGGAAGAGGAGGCGGACGGTGAGAGTATGAGGGAGCAATGGGTGTTTGAGAACCTTGGCCACCGGACTGGGGATTAAAACTCCCTTGACCATACATATTGGAGAAATTCAACGACTTTCCTAAGCCTGCGGAAATTAACTAACTAATTAAGAGAAAAATGAAAAAAAAAATAAAACAATAAGAATAATAATAGTAAAAAAAAAAAACATTGATATGAATTAATTAGGAAAGCGGAATTTAATTAAATCTCAACAAGCAAAACGACATAGTAATAGCATCTTCAACAGAATTGGGAAGTAAGAAAGCAATATTCAATAACGCAGGACAATCAAGAAGAAGAAAAAAAAAAAGGGAAAGTCAGGTTATAATTTCAACAGCAGTTTCTTTTCTTTTCTTCGCTCGAATTTCTCAACAACCAAACAATAGAGAAAATAAATAAATCGCAACGGCAATGAAGAAGGAAGACTTACCATGAGGAAGAGCGTAGGGTAGAGAGAATGAAAAAAGGAGGAATAGCGAACCCTAGTTAGTGCTGAGAGAAGTGGAATTGTCGCTTAGATTGTATTTGTAATGGAGGAATAGCAAGAAGGAGATACTGAGAGATTATTTGAATTTTGTGATGAACTCGGTTGGGATTTCTTTAACTCGGCCTCGGCGTGAGAATAAAGAGACCTGTGAGTTATTTTTTTATATGAAAATAGTGAATTTAGGATGTGTTTGGTATGTCGTGTTGGATAACGTCCAAATAAAAATGAAATGAGAACCATATAGCAGGTGTTCAGCCGTAAAAACTTAGGATTAAAAAGTTTGTTTTTTTTTATAATTTTAAGTTTGAATTTATGATTGTTAATATAATAATTATTGAAAATTTATATAATTATTAACTTTTAAATCCATAAAATTAATTGAGATAAATATAAATTAATTAAATATTTATGTTAATCAAAAAATTAAAATGAAATGAAATTGTTTATGATATTTTAGTCTGTATTGATAACGCTTTTTCATCCTTTAATTTTTTTTATGGCATGTGAGATTTATTCTTTAAAATAAATAAAAAATATCAATGAATCTTAATTTTAGTCTTTATAGATCAATGAATTAGTGTGAATCTTAATCTCCTGATGAATGATCGATTTCCTTTCCTTACTATCCAGCTAAAAACCTAACAATGAAAAAATTATTGTTCTTAATCAATTGACAAGTGGATGGTTTTGAAAGTAAATATATTGTGCAGGGAATCAGTTGATTATATATAATATTGATTTTATTTATATAGAATATATTTATTATTAATAAATACTTTATTTATCTTTAATAATTATTTATATTTGATTAATGAATGAAATATTTAATTAATGAATTTAGAGTAAAGATAAAACATATTAAACAAAAATATTTTGTAAATGAAATTATAAAGTTATTATAATTATAAGATTCATATTATATCAAAGCATTGTTCTTAAATATTCTTAGTCAATGTTCTATTAAAATTGAATATTAATTAGAATTATTGAGACCAGTGCATATTATGTTTCTTCCTTTATAAAAGGTAGCAATTACTCTCATAAATTGAGGTATGAGGAATACCTAAAATTAATATGCGGGTGTTTATCGAATGGCATGTATATTAAACTGGCTCACAAGATAATTTCATATGGAAATATCACATATATCTATGGAAAAAAAAAACTCTCATAATAGTTATGTATATAATCTTTAGACTTGAGATCACTAAGTTATCTTATATAAAAAGTGTTGTTATGTTCTGATCCTGACCACATGTTTTCCTAATCAAAGGTAAGAAACGAGCAGACATTGGGTATAATATAAACCATATGAAGGTATTTGAGTAATCAAGAGAGGATTCATCACTTTAGGTGAATTAGAAAAAAAAAAAATTCATTTGCTCTCAAATAATATTGATTGTGAAGTCCTTGACTAAGGTGGAATAAGTTTTGAAAAAAATTTAAAAATCTTATTCAAATAATCAATACTATAATGTTGAGAACTAATATGATTTAACAAAGTAGACATATTTTATGTTATAATATCAAAATCAAAACATTCATGATAAAATGATAATACTAAGAAACTAGATACTAAAAAGTTAAGTCAAATCACTTATGACTTTCTTGATATTTTAGGGATCATTATAAGTTATTATACTTGATCTTTAAATATAAATAAATCAATTATTGAACTAATAATAAATTAAAAACTGTAATTTATTTAATATTATTTTATGATTTATGTTTGGACCAACTTATTAGGGAACCTAATGAGTTATATATATAAGAATCGTTGTTTAGAAATTAAAATAAGATGATTAATCAAGTATGACTTGATTGTAAATAAATTTTAGAAATTAAGGACTATAATGTAATTAATATAGTGGATTATAATTCTAGACCTAGAAAAATTAAGTATAGACTTGATTGAATAAATGTCAAAAATTATTATAAAATAATATGTGTGATATTATTTAAGGGGCAAGTTGATATCTGTCATTTTATAGGGTTTTTAGGTTTCTGATTAATACTTAAAAGTGTATTTTTATCAAGGTTTTATATCATTATTTTGCACTTGAAGTATCAATAACTCCTTAACTAAAGCATGTTTTATAATAACATATCTAATAATATAAGATACCTTTAATTTATGGTAAATATTCATCTTAAATGCAGGCCTATCACAAAAATAAAAGGATTGATTAATGAGTTTAAGTACTAAAATTGAAAGGACAAAGAGAGGGCCAAACTTAGAAAA
Source organism: Populus alba (assembly GCF_005239225.2). Lineage (NCBI taxonomy): Eukaryota > Viridiplantae > Streptophyta > Magnoliopsida > Malpighiales > Salicaceae > Populus > Populus alba. Next base: position 5,191,725 of record NC_133301.1, on the reverse strand, counting down.
GGGATGTTAGTTCAATCCAAACTAGAACACTATTCGGTAATTGGGTCATATCTGGAGCTGTAGATCTCTTATTTAGGTCTGTTTTATATGGATCGAAAGCTATGACATAGGCCTAAAACTTTCATGTGGAGTCCAAGATTTAAAAAGGTCGTTTTCAAGTCCAAACTATAATAACAACGGAGAAGTCTGAATCTGTTCTACAACTCAGACATTGTTTAGTGTTCAACCCATATCTTGAGTTCTAGAAGTCCAAATGACCTCAATTTTTTTTTCCTGGAAAGCTGAGACAATTTCCTAAAACTTTCATGTGTAAAGTTGGTTCAAATTCGAACGTTATCAATGACGTTTTGTTCAGACAATAAAATAAGGATTGTCACCAAGTCAAGATGTGGTCACGCACGCAACAATTGTTCATCAAATTAATAGTTCCAAATTTTGCCTATAAAAAGAGGTATTTGCCATGTATTTAGGCATCTTGGTTATTCAGATCAAGATCATGCTCTTTATTTCTATCTTTATATTTTTGTAATACTTAAGTTTTGCTTTCATTAATATCTTGTTTATGCTTTTCATTTCCTTTTCTTTGCTTAGTTAACTTGTATCTTGTTTATTTATGTTTCTCTTCTTCATTATGTTTAGCTAAGTTTATTATGTCAAGGTGAAAAGGTTACATTAGTGGTGTTAAAATACGTATAATATAAACTCAACATGGACTTCAATGTTTATATCCAAGAAAATTTGTTATTAAAATGTCTTATCTTTTTATTTTACTAATTCTTAATACCTTTCTTGTTAAATGGTTAATCTAAATTTGTGTTGTATAACATTTGATACAATAAATGCTTGGCACTTTCATAGCCAACCGTATGTTATAACCTACACTTATGTTATAAAAGGAACTTGATTTGTTGTTAACATAAGTTAGCATCATGAATTCCTGATAATATTTAAAAGTTTGGTATTACTTAAATAAGATAATTAATATGATCATGTTAAAAATTTATAATGAACTATTAAGGATAAATCATACGTTTGGAATCTTCTTTGTGTGTGGTTTTCAATTGATTAATAAAAAGAGTTTATACTATACTTATTTCTAATACTATTAGTGGATCCTCTAACCTTGACAAATGTTTTTATCATTGTTTAATCCTTATATCAATATCACATCTCAAAGCTCTCTTCAACTTGTTGTTGTTACTATTATTTATAATTTATATAGTTAACCTTCATGTGGTTCGACCCCGGTCTTACCGGGTTATTCATTACTTTGACACTCCTGCACTTGAGAGAAGATATTAATCTTTTGGTCGTGTCAATATATTTTCTCTTTTACTTTCTAAATCATCCACCTTGACATGCATATTCAGTGCTCTTCTTACCACAAGGGCCTCTCTATCAACGGATACTCAACATAAACATCATCAAATCTTTCAATGGTGGCATCTTGTCCTCTTCATCCTCCTCATTAATCTCAACCTTATTATTAGCTTTCATAACAATGACTCTTTTTTTAAAACATTATAAAGCAACAAGATCAAAACTCAAACAACGAAAGCATTTATTGTCATAATTACGAGAAGTAGGAGTAACATTGTTACCTTTAACAATGACTGAGGTGTCTTTCTTTTCTCTCTAGGGTATTTGGCCTTACCCTTCTCACTTAGCTTTGCTGAATGATACCCTTCCTTTGAAGTTGTTTCTCACCTTTACGACCATATGCATCATCTCCTCCAACTCCATAATATGAGCTATATCACGATTAAGTTTATTCATGAATCTAGCCATAGAAGTTTCCCTATCCTCTTTAACATTAGCTCAAATCATTAATATTTTTTGTTCCTTGACTCAAATTATACAACCTTTGATACAATTTTCTATAATAGTGGCTAGACATAAATATCCTCATCATAAATGATTTCATCTCATCTCAAATATCAACTTGCCTCTTATAAAATCTCTTGTGATTTGTCATTAATTGATCCCACAACACTATAACAATTAGTAAAAGCAATCATAGTAAGCTTGACTTTATTGGGCTCCAAATAATTGTCACTAAAAAATTCACTATATCTTTTTTTATTTTAAATAAACTTCTAGATCATTCTTCCCCTGAAAAGTCGTTTAATATTGTGTTTGATTGAAAATTATGCTTTATGATTTGTTTCGATTTGCTTTTTATTAGGTTATCTCAGTTCTCATGACCTGATAATAGTACCTAATATGCTAACTCGAGTTGATTTGGCTTATTTTTTTTTATGGAATTTAATTTAATTTTATAAATTTCATTGTTTAACATTGGGTCCTGACAATAATAATTGAAAATTAAGTTTCATAATTTATTTTGATTTGCTTTTTATAGGGTTATCTCAGTCTCATGATCAAAGTTGCAGATTTAATAGGTTAACCTGATTTAAATTAGGTCATTTTTTATTTTTTTTTCTATGAGGTTATTTTAGTCTGATGATCTGAGTCATATGTTTATGGGATTAACTCAAAGTTGTTTTTTATGTTTCTTTTTTAATTGATTTTTTAATCACATCCTTCAATATTGAGCTGATTGATGATTGAAATTTATAATTTGTTTTTATTTTCTTTCCATGAGGTTATCTTAATCTTATAACTCGGGTTGCAGGTTTGATAGATTAACTTAGGTTACTTTTTTAGGTCATTTTTTAATTGATTTTTTTTTTTAATTTTATCCTTCTAGGTTGATTGAGAATTAAGCTCAATAATTTATTTTGATTTTTTTCAATGAGATTATCATAGTTTCATAACCCGAGTCACAAATTTGATATGTTAACTCAAGTTGAGCCACACCAATTCAATATGTTGTTATTTTAATATTAAAAAAAAAAAATGTCATCTTGAATTTTTTTTTTTACTCAAACTATGTTTTTACTGATTGGATGAATTGCTTTTAGACCCACAAAGTTAATTAAGTTACATTAAGTCAACCAGGTTATATTAAGTCAATTCTTATATGATTTAAATTTTTTCCCCTAAAAAATATATGCAATATCTAAATATTTTTTATTTAGTAAGATAGCATACATCACTAATCTAGTAAGTTTCTATTTAGGATTGCGGTCCAACTGCTTTTTAAAATTTTATTAGGATGTTTAAAAGGGGCCCTGAAAGGACCAAGTTGTCTACCTTGAGAACATGTCCCATGAACCCAACCCCAACTATCTTCCTCACTCCTTGTCCTGCCTAGCTGAGCTTCTAAACCAAGAATATCGTGTAGTATATACAGAAGACACATTTCTTTGTTTATATATATAAACACTGATAAAGGGTATGTACTACACTGCATACCTGATTAATTGTTTGCCCATATAAAAAAATGTTTTTGCAATATCATTTTTTTAATCTAAGAATTTAATAATTAAAAGAGATTACACATGTTGTTAATTAGAGCCATGATCCACAAACAATTTATTAGGGGTAAAACTAAAATAATTATTAATTTTATAAATTATTCTAAGTAAAAAATATATATAACAAAAAGAATTAGAAGAATATGAATGAAATTTGAAAGAAACAAATCTCATGGGTTGATTTGATTTTTTTTTTAAGCTAACATAAAAACCAAGTAACAGAGAGTGATAAAAAAAAAAAAAAAGATCACACTTGCCAAACTTATAACAATTATATAACACATGCCGCTTTTATGTGGGAGGGATGACGAGTCGTTTCGGTCGCTACCTTGAAAGCAAGGTTTTTGATTACTAGACGGTGTCAATGTGTCATCCAAACCCGACGGACATTGTTCAGGTGCTTTTAATTTTTTATATATATATATATTTTATTTATTATATAAGATTACAATGCACTTGCAAATAATCAAATGCAAAAAAAATAAAAATATCTCTAAATTAAAGGAAAAACTCTTTAAATTTTAAAAATAATGATATAATTTAACTGTTTTAAAATTAAATAAAGACTAAAAAGTCTTTGATCAAAGTTTAATAATTTTTTTTATCAATAATAATGAAGTAATTATACTATACAACAAAAATACAAATAAACTATTTAACCCCAAAGCTAAATGATTTTGCCAATAAAGTGCAAAATCGTAGTACCACCGTGGAAATTCTGTTTATATATATATATATTACAGCCTGTTCTGTACTCTTTAATCTGTTAGAATTCAATTATCATTAATCGATGGACAGGTTTGGAGGGGTGCATGGCTTTGGCAGTGGTGGTAGTGATGAACGGAGGGCTCTTCTTAGTCGAGGAGTAAGCTTCTTTTATTTTTTTGACCATTCAATATTGTTTTTGTTTCATTTCATGCATGTTTACAGTCTCTAGGTAGTCCATGATACCATTTCTGATATGTTCTGCTCATCGTTCTTGATAATTTTTTGAGTTTGGGTTGATTAATTATATTTATTGTCAATTGATTGTGCTTGGATTGTTCAAGAATTGTACTTTGGATGTTTTCAGATTTAAACGTAGTCATCATCATGTTTCCAATCATGTTTCCGTATACATAATTGATCAAATTAACAAAGCGGTCATTGCCTGCCCTTTTAATAATCCAGTCCTTAGTAAGAAGTTCCAGTGCGTGATGGTTGAGAGCTGCAAGAGCACACCAATCTGCATGATCAGTTGAAAATCAACTTCAAGAATAACTTGAACAATCTGTGAATTGTCAACCAAATATTTTGCTGAATTGCTTAGCCATAATCCATAATTAATGAAACAAACCTCCAGAGCCCAAAGTACACGCACATGCTAGCCAGTCCACACATAAAATTTTAAATGCACGAGTATCTCTTGACTAAATATTTCCACTAATGAACTGGAATTCCTTGCGTGCTGTCCAGGCATTCTGAAAATTGGGTATCGAGTGCCAATCCGATGATTTTTGAGAACCATATTTTTCCAACAAAATCCCCCCATCATGCATCAAGAACAAATTTTCCATCGCCTAAAATTACAAGAACAAGAGTGCAGTCAACTGCACCCTAAGCTGCATATAGAAATCATCCTTCTTTGCTAAACAAGTCCTTCCATGAAAGACTTCATGTTCTTCACATCTTCTTTCGAGTCAGGATCCCTTTGTTGGGGTTTCAAAAGCTTCCATAATCCAGCCGGATGTTGGTTTTTAACTTGAACATCACCTGAAAACCTTCCAAACATTTTTTCACATTCTGGATATGGCTTAACATAAAGATTATAGAATCTAAGCCTACTTAGCTTGATCATGGCCTTCAATCCTACCTCATCACCAAGTCCACCTTTTGCACGCAAATACTCTATTACCTTATATCGAGGAACAACCTGCTTCTCAAAACTCACACCCAGATACTCTGGAACATCAACCAAACAACCGACATTCAATCCCACTGTTTTCACTATAAAATCAATCTTCTTCTCAATGTCATCTATTTCATATAAAATTACCCTCGGCTCTTTCCACAATATCTTAAAAGCTTCTCTGCGAATCAACCGATGTTTGCATAAGCAGTCGACTCTAAGTTTCACTTCAAACCCAGCTCTAAATTCTCCCTTACTAAAAATCTTCAATTTGATCGGTTCTCGACATTTCAAAGACCTAATCAAGTCCAAACACCTCGAGAGTTCACCTACTTCCATACCGAGAATCCGAGGCTCTCTAATAATCTCTTTCCTAACCAGCTCTTCACTAAAACCCAAATCCTTAAACTCATTGAGTAATGGCATTAGCCTATTTTCAATTCCAAACCCTAAAACCTCAGGAAATGAATTGAAAACGCGGTCAACTCCATCTCTAGGAATTCCAATTGCCATCAAGAATTGAATTCTCCTATGTATTTCGCATTCCTTCAAAGCAATCACTCCAGGAAAACCCTCTAAAACCCTCCTCGTAGTACTTTCACTAAACCCTAAACCCTTCAAAACCTTCAAAGTCTCATTAAACCTATCTGGGTCAATCTGGAATTTCTTAGAATGCTCCAAAACAGTTTTGATGAGCAATGGAGGAACACCCAAATCTGCAAATTTCGACAAACCAAATTCCCATCTCTTCAAGAAATCAAAGTCCAACACCCCGGGACAGTCAATGATCAAAGAAACAACGGATTTATGTGGAATCTTGAAGGATGATGTGAGCATACCAAGGGATTTCTCCGTATCATGTAAATTGGAATTCAAAAGAAAATGATTTCGAGAAAGGAAAGTTTGTAGCTGAGAGGGAGGGAAACCGTACCTCTGAAGGAGAGTGGTGAGGGAAATTTGCTTCCTGTAGTGGGATTGATTTGAGGACAAGAAACGGGGTTTTGGTTTAAAGGGTGCTGGTGCGGATGCAGTGAGGTGATGAAGAGTTTCTGTTGGTCGAACCATTGATAGAGGATCCTCAAGCTCGGGTCTGTTGCAGTGCAGCGAGACCAAGTTCAGTTGAAAAACTGAGGAGGAACCTCTAAGCAGAAAGCTGTTCGGTCTTTTTGCGATGCGTCGTTTGTTGTTTGGGAATTTAGAGCCGCTTGGGCGTCCTGGGTAGAATTAGAAAGCTGTTTTTTTATTTGGGTGGCGCGTATAGTCCGGTTTCGTCACGGCTCGATCTGGGATTTAACCAATCTGATATTAAAATTAAACTAGGTTAAAAAAATAAAATAAAAAAAACTGGTATAATTTTGTAATCTAGTCAAAAATCCAGGTTGTAACTGGTTAACTTTTATTTTCTTACTAAAATGATATTGTTTTAATTTTTTCTAAAAAAAATTAACCCTATAACCTTATTTAAAATCTGACACCCAGATTTTAAACCTAACCGACCGGTCTAAAAACTATAATTACATGTCATTATACTATTTTTTGAAAGTTACATTTAATATTCTATAATTTAGTTTGCAGTGTGATTATTTGTTTATATATATATATATATAAAAGCAGCAGGAATTATGAATGATTTATGATTTATCTTAAAATGAACATGTGCCTCCTCCAAATATTGAAGCATCCTATTAGTAGTTATTTTTCTTTAAAATAATTCATATCCATTTTCCGTAGTTCCTTTTCATAATATTAATGAATTGCTTTGTTAAGTGTGTAATTTTATCCTATTCAATAAAAAAAATTCAGAGTTTTTCCTATTCTACCTAAAATTAGTCCAAACACAAAACCGGCAAGAAACCAAAAAAAATTCTAATAATTAAATTTTATCATGTCATTTTAATTTTATTTTTACATAAAAATATAAAATAAAATTAAAATAAATGACATAAAAAATAAATAAACCTTCATTAGGCCCTACCTAAAAACAAATAAAGAAGAAGAATTCTTAGAGATACAATCTTTTTTTTTCAAGACAAGCACTCTAAGCTAGCTCTCTAGCCTCCTTCACTATACTTAAAGTCTACAAAAAAACAAAGCTCTATTAGATCAGCCTAAACGTCTTATATGAGTTTTTTAACAACATTTTGAAGACAAATCAAATGCATTATTCAAAGCATCAAATCACCAAATATCGCTTCGCAATACACATTTAAATTCGTGTTCTTATAAAACATAAATCTTGGTTTGATTTCACAAATAAATCAAGTTACCATATATCAAATCCAAATGAATAAATTGTCTTATTCTTTTGAAAAAATATTTTAGATAGTAATTATACTCGGTCATATATTTAATAAAATCATTTATTTGTACATGTATGCTTATTTAATTTCAGGTGCTCAAAAGTATATCTACAATTTTATAACGACTCTACTAGGGACATCTGTACTTCTTATATCCTCCCTTAAAAAAAAAACATTTTCAACAACTTTTCGATGGAAACTAGGAAGAACGTGATCACCATTGTCGCTTCCAAAAATAATGAGGCTACTGATTCAATTCACCGACATATCATTGAAGATTCTCCAAACTTGCCATTGAAAAAAAATCCATCGTCAAGTTATATGCACAAACTAAGCGATTTTGAGCTAGTGTTAGCATCAAATGCAAAAGGGGCATAGGAGCTCTCTCCAAATTTGAAGCTATAAGTAACTCCACCATAAAAAAAACAAGTGGGATGCATGGACTTTTGTTTGGCACTTAAGGTGACTATTTCGACAATTCACCTATGGAGACCACTTCATGTCGATCATCAAGTAAGGCTTCGAGTTTTGGCATTATGTCAATGATAACGATCTAGACTACATCTTTGGAGGATCAAATGACTAACTTGACAAAACTCGTAGTGGGGCTTTCAACTTCACTTAAGGAAAAAGACCACAAGATAGCAAAGCTGATGAACAAACTCGAGAGCATGAACAAGAGAGGCTATTCTTTGGCTACCAAGGCTTTGCAAGTGGATCAACTAAATGTCATTGATGATTATACAATTGGAGCTACAAGGAATATTCATAATATTACTAATGTATATTGCATGGCGTGGTCTCACAAATTAATTATCTTAGCTTAAACAAATAAGATAATATAGAGCAAGTAAGGGATCGATCCTACAAAGAAGATATAGTTTGAGTCTTTATGCTAAATGATTCAAAGATGGGGGATTTTGAGATTATTTAAGCTATGTTAGGGTAAACAAAATAAAGTACTCAAACTAAGTTAAATAAACCGAAATTATTAAGAGAAAAACATTGGTCTCAAGTAAACATCCATTGATAAAAATCAAAACTTATCATTAAAATGATACGTCAATTGATATTATGAATATTTATCTTTCTTAATATTAGTAAATTAATTGATCTACAGAATAACTATCATTAACCATTAAACAACCACAATGTCTGCGCTGGTAATTTAATTTAATGGTAGTCTTAAGAACTAAATATATTGATAACTCTAGACAACATAATTGTCTACAGCCTATGATAGATTTAATTGAATGTTTTCCTTAAGATTAACAACATATATCTGCCATAATTATTAAACTTAGTCGCTTCACAAGTTAAATATCACAACTCTAGTTTTAATAGCAAACTTAATAATAGATTTATTAGAATAATAACTTAGAGTTTGCTCTAACAATCAAACTGAACAATCATAGGAAATAAGAATAGAAAAATATTTATACTCATCATATAAACTTAAAAAGAAAAGATAAAATAAATCTCATATTTTTTGAAATCTGAAGGCTTTTGTATCCTTTCAACCAAGAAAAATAACTTAATCTTGCATGACTATCAAAAAACTAAGGAAGAGAAAAGATGAAAACATAATTTTAGGAGTAGAAAAAAGGTGAAAGTTTTTCTTTTTATCTTTTTGGCCGTTACCTTCTTCACCTCTCTCTCATTTTTTTTTTATCAGATAAAAAAAAAACCTAATACCCACCTTCCTACTAGTTTGTTTTTATCAGGAAAGAAAAAAAAAAAGAGTACTTTCCAAAGTAAATAGTTTATATTTAAGTAATATAATAACTACTTTTCTATAAAAAAAAAAATAGTCTTGGATGAAATCTTTCAGCTTTGAATTTGAACTTAGTGAAGTTAATTTGCCCGTGTAAAGATTTTTTTCATATGAAGAAATAATTGTCATGTCAATTTGGATGCTTAGAAAGTAAGTTGGACTTATTTCCTTACAAAACCTTTTTGTTGGCATAATATATAGGTTATCTTAGAAAAATCATATATCTCTCATATGAGCTCTTTTTTGCTGAAATTTGGTAGGTTGATAGGTCTTTAAGTCAGAAATCCAACAAACTTGATTTTGTAACAAATGGACTTTTCTAGCTCAAGATATTCAAGTCAGAATGATTGAAGGTCAAAACTGACAAAATACAAGACTTGTCTTTGAAGGCTATGATTTCCATGCTCTTTTTTTTATATTGCCATTTATGGATAAAATGTATGATGTTATCTTTCTAATGGCACTATAATCACTTGATTTCAACATTTGCAACTCAAGTTCTTTGTAAAACATTGATCGAAGGTCAAATTTATCAGTATTCAACACAAGCTGAAACATGGTCTGAATTTTATCTCCAAAGTACTCGTTTTCGAATCTTACATCCAAAAGTACCTTTAAAACATGAAACAAAAAATATCAATGCATTTTATATATAAAATATAAGCAAAATACTAGGTAAATGTGGGTAAAACTATTGAATAATATGGTTGCATCAAATACTCTCACACTTAGCTCTTGCTTGTCCTCGAGAAAAGAGAGATAAGGTCAAACTTAAGAAAGTCCAAAGTAAGAAAAAAAAAACTTAAAAGACTTGGCATCTCTTAATCTCTCATCCATGTTCAAAAGCATTTGCATTATAAACAAGAATACAATAAAAAAGGATAAAAACATGAAGTTTTGTGAATTTATTCACATGTGAAATTCAAAACTCAATTAATCATTAGGATTCAAACGAAATCTACACCATACCAAAGTGACATGTCATATCATTGATAAACACTTCAACACTCATGTGTTTGGAGCTCATGTGTTAAAATCTCTTAAATTCAATCAATTAATATGTTCTAATAAACCTGCTTTTCAATCTCATCTCTATTACTAAAAATATTATAAGCAATACATGAATTAAAAGGTTTTATTTTCGGTTGTAATGAGGCTAAGGTTAAGATAAGGTAAAAGAAAGGAAAATAAAAGGTTAAAACCAAAGGAAGTAGAGTATTCTATAAAAATGAATTTTGAAACAAGATATATCATCAAAACACACAAATTCACCATCTTAAAGCACTAATACTTAAATTCTTTTGATTTCAAGCTCCATCAACATAAAACTTTAAGAACACAATGGAACAACTTTTCTTTCTTTCTTTTTTTCTCGAATGGTCTACCTTTAACAACTTTGCCAATTCTTTTCATCAAGTATCACTTTTTTCTTTCATATAATTTCCAACCATAATTTCATGAAATATCAATAAGTACATGTTGTACTGATCATTAGCCATGAAAAAAGGAAAACATATAAAAATTTAAGGCTTATAACATAAGTAAAGCAAAGAAAAGACAAACAAGTTCAAAATGGCTCACTAAGGATAATAAGCTTTAGGTTGGCTTTTTGACTCAAGTGGTTAAAATTCCTAGTGCCTTTATCATCATCATGTACACATGTAATGTGAATGTAATCTCAACAAGATATGAAGCAAGTCATAGAAATACATATCATTAAAAGAATGCACACATCAAATAATATATTACTGAAGGCTCAAAAGTTTACCCTGGTACAACATTATTAAGTCAACATGACATCTTTTCAAAGTGAATATCTAAACTAATTAAACTTTTAAAACTTGTATGGACACTCATTCGTTTGATTTATATTTTCATCTATCTCAACTAATTCTCATACATAATACTTATATTCTCACAAATTAATGGGAGTTCAATAGATAAAACTTAATACTTGAAGTTTGAAAACATAGTTTTTTTTTTCAAATGTTTATGGGTTTTTCTAATAAAACATGTATAAACAACAAAGAAAATCAAAATTCTCCCGCCACACTTAAACACAATATTGTTCTTAATGTTGAAATAAAAGAAAAGTTTCAAATGTGAATGATAAAGAAGGACTTTGTCTCCAACATGAAACTCCTTTCTTGTAATCATTCAGTCATGAAGACTAATGGTCTTTTCTTTATAAATCCTTGCATTCTTGTAGGCATCATTCTGTATCTTTTGCAACTTCCTTGTAATCTTAGGAACATCATAATCAAAGTTGCATTGTTTAATGACCCAAAAAGGTTTGTGTTCAAGCTCCATTAGTAGATGCCATGCTTTCCTGTAAATAATCCTATAAGGTGACATTTCTATAAGTGATTTATAAGCCATCCGATAAGCGCAAAGTGCATCACCAAGTCACAAACTCCAATCTTGTTAATTATATTGCATTGTCTTTTCCAAAATAGACTTGGTTTCTTGATTTGAAATTTAAGCTTGGGCATTCATTTAAGGGTGATAGGCTATGAAAGTTTGATGAGTCACATTGTACTTGCATAGTAATGCCTCCATTGAATGATTGCAAATATGAGTATCACAATCACTAATGATAGCTTCGAGGATTCTAAACCTGTCAAATGTACAAGTCTTCGCAAGATCTAAAACAACCTTAACTACGTTAATTCATATGGCTTTTGCCTCAATCTATTTAGACAAATAAAAAAAAAAGAAGGATATAAAAATTATCAAAAGAAAAAGAAAATGGATCCATAAAATCAATACCTTAAACATAAAAAAAAAAATCACTTACCAAAATATTAGTTAAAGGCATTTGATTCTTATGAGTGATATTGCTTGTTCTATGGCATTTTTCATATAATTTGCAAAAGTAATATGTATCCTTAAAAATAAAAGGCCAATAGAAACACTTTTAAGTACCTTGTGGCAGTTCATTTTGCTCTAAAATGTCCACCACAAGAATGAGAATGAAAAAAAGTATTAGAATGGAATGAAATTCATCATATGGCATATATCTTCTAACTATTTCATCCGCATAAAATTCTAAAAATAAGGAGTGTTCGAAAAATAATATTTAACATTAGCTCATAACTTATCTTTTTAGGATTTAGACAAACCTGAAGGGAATTCTTTGGTGACTAAATAGTTCACCAAATCAGCATACCATGGTCTTGTAGAAGAATGTAACACATACAACTGCTTATTAAAGAATCTCTTTCCTACTATTTTGGTTTGTATCTCTTTAGTTCATAGTCAGCTCAAGTGATCAGCTGTAAAATAAAGATCCATTTAATCAATCTTGGTATGGATTTCTTTTTCTTCAAAAGATTCCTCAAAGCTGCATAGTTAGTAAAAACAATAAATTTTGTCCTAATAAATAGGAACTCAATTTTGAAAGATTCATCCTAATTGAGTGGTTGTATGATGGGGACATATGTGACACACCTTTAAGCTCATTATAGGCATCTTTACATGCTTGATCAAACATAAAATCCACTTCTTTAGCTAATAATTTACACAAGGGTGTTGTAATCTTTGAGAAATCTTTGATAAAATGTTGATAGAAACCTGCATGGCTAAGAAAAGAACGAACCTCCATCACGCATGAGGGGTAAGACATTAATGAAATAACATATATTTTAGCTTTATCAACTTCTAAACCACATGAAGACATAACATATCCAAGAACTATTCCTTGTTCTACTATAAAATAACAATTTTCATAGTTCAAGATAAGATTAGTTTCAATGCATCTTTTCAAGACTAATAATAATGTTTCTAAACACTTATCAAAAGAATCACCATACATCATGAAAACATCTATGAAAACCTCAATTATTCTTTCAACATAGTAAGAAAAAAATAATATCCATTGTGCATTTTTGAAAAGTTGCGAATGCATTACACAATCCAAAGAGAATTCTCTTATATGCATATGTATCAAACTGACATGTAAAGGTAGTATTTTCTTAATCTTCAAAATTAATAACAATGTAATTATATCCACTATATCTATTAAGAAAGCAATGACAAGACTTACCTACTAGACATTCAAGCATTTAGTTCATGAATGGTAATGATAAATGATCTTTGTGTGTAACAAGATTGAGTTTCTATAATTAATTATATTCTACAACCACTTGAGATGCAATTAGAAATGAGTTCATCATCTTTGTTCTTTACCATCACGATTCCAGTCTTTCTAGGCACCACATGGATTGGCGCCACCCACTTACTATCTTTGATGGGGTAAATGAATCATACATTTAATAGTTTCAAAATTTCAGTTTTTACTACCTCAATCATAGGTGGATTCAATCTTTTTTACAATTTCCTTGTTGATTTCACATTATCTTCTAATGGTATGTGATGCATACATATTAAGGGACTAATGCCCTTGATGTTGGCTAAAGTCCAACCAATGATTGTTGTGTGATCGCGTAACAATTTCATAAACCTTTTTCTTTTGCGCACTTGTTAAACCTTTTGCTATGATAAAGAAGAGTGTATTGTTGTCGCTATTGAATACATACTTCAAATTGTCAGGCAATTTGGTCCTTATTTTTTTATATTTTTTTTGTTAAAGTTATTTTTCTTTTTAATTTCACTTCAATAAAAAAATTATTTTTATTTTTTTATATCAATTTTCATCCTCATTCTTTTGAATTTTTTGGTCCTTTTACTAAATTGATTTTCTTTTGAATTTAACATTTCAATCTAATATAAGATTTATTTTGTATTTCAATTTTGATCCTTATTCTTTTAATTGTTATTTCTTATTTTGAATCTTTTTGTACAATTGTTTTTTTTTTAATTTTATCCTCTAATATTTGATTAATTGAGAATTGGGCTTTATGATTTTTTCAGATATGGTGCTTTGAGTTTAATAACAGGGGGCACAAGTTTGAAAAATTAACACGACTTGATAGTTATTATTTAAAAATAGGCTTTATAATCTTTGTATTTTTTTCTATCGAGTTATTCCAATCTCATGATCTAAGCTACATGTTTGATGTGATATTCTGAATTAACTTGACCTTTATTATCAGGGTTACAAGTTTATCCTGCTAATTCTGGTTGACAGGGGTTAATTTTTTTTAGCTTTTTTTTTTTTTTACTCTATTTCATCTTTTCGTATTTAATAGATTGTGAATTGAGTTATATTATTTGTTTTTTTTTGAAATTTTTTTTTCATGTTAACATGATCATTTTTTTTTTAAAAAAATTAATCTATCTACTGTCATTGTCTATCTTTTTAATTTTTTAATTAAAATAAAATTAACTTATTCAATCTAGTCCACTTTATAAATCAAATTATACACACACACATGTTTATATCACTTGGACATTATTGTTTTGCTAAAAATAAAATACTCTAGCCCTACTAGTTTATATACTAAAACAATATTAATTTGAAGAAAATAATGATGAATATTAATGGAAATGAGAAATTTTTAAAACGATCAGAATCAAAATGATAAATTTTATAAGCTTGGGACTTGATTGATAATGAATATACAAGTCTGTGACTAAATTGAGATTTCCCGGTAAAATAACTTTACTCTCTCCCTCTCTCTGTTGTCACTCTTCCCAACCAGCCCGAACCGCCCCTCCTCCCAGGCGGCCGCAGGGGGCAGCAACGGTTACTCCAGACACCGGAAAACAGCAGCAACTAGCAACAACAGCAGCCAACGGCACGACGGTGGTGCCAGCAACCTTCATCGCCTCCAATCTCCCTCGCAGGGCTCATACCAACCTACAATGGTATACCTTCTGTCATCCCTCTTCCTTGCTACCTTCTTTTCTTATTTTTTGCTTTATTTTCCTACTTTCCCTTCTTTATTATTATTTATTTCTGTTGTTGTTGGGAGTAGCTGTTCTGCCGGAGACCGCCTAGTTTGTGTTTTTCCGGCGAAGGAGATATTGTCAATACCCCTAAACTGTAATTTTTGTGTGTGTGTATGTTGTCAGTTGATGGAAAGCCCAGATAAAAGCTCTTCTTCTTATCAATTACAAAGCCCTGGGTGGAGTTCTTCAACGCTGCCTCCATCAGTAACGCGGCTGTGGAGACCAGCTGCTCAGCGAAACCTGAGAAACCAATGGTCAAAGTTGGCCTCTTACAGGTTACAATGGGTCTCTTCCTCTTCTACTGGAAGATCACATGCTACTTCTCTTGTTAACACTTATCTCTCGCTAAGGTATTGCCAGCTAATCTTCTTTGTCCTTTATAGTTCCTTTCTTTTGGGTCTATTGTGGTATTTTTTGTTGCGGTGATGCTTTTTATTTTTTTAATTTTTTTTTCTGTGTATTGTTTTTGTGTGCATTTGAATTTTTTTTTTAATTAATTATAGAGTGTCATATAATGGTCGAATTTGTATTCAGATACATACCTTCAATGGAGCTTGGTGTTTTAAGCGACATGCTTGATCTTCGAAAGAAAGCTAGTTCAAAGTTGCTTAAACAACAGGTCATTTTTTCTTCTGTAGTTCTTGTTTGGTATTGAATTGAAACAATATTCTTGTTCAAATATGTTAAGCATGAATTTGCCTTGACTCCTTGCTTATAGCCTTGTACTTGATCTTATCTCCTTTTCTTTTTCCCCCCTATAGGAGCTTTATAGGAGCAAACTCTTGTCATCTTACAGGGATTTGGTATGTACACTTTGGTATACTTAATTTTTTTTAGTACTTGTGAATGTGTCTTAGCATGTAACTAAAAAAAACAAAAAACATTTTATTGATAAGAAACTATTTTGCAGTAATATTGAGTTATGGTACGGAGCCAACCTTCTGCTTGATTTTTGTAGATCCCCAAATTGTGAGGAAGAATCATATAATGAAAAATATTTTATAGCATTATAAGACTTTTCCATGTGTTCAGTAATGCATGTCCTTTGTATATAGACCTGATCATACTTAGTATTATAGAGGAGGAATTTCTGATACCTTTAAAATGTTTCAAGTAAAATACTCAAGCTGCTAAAATTTTTTATTTAGTAGGATAGAGTAAGCTCTTGATATATTCTCTATTCTTTACTAAGCTAAGCTAAATACAGAACGAAGGCCTCTTATAGCACTATGACCTAAAATTTGACAATAGGATTTTATGAATCCAACCGCTGTATGCATGTGTTCTTCAATGTCTTGGAGAATGATCCTTATTTCCACACTTGATATTAAGAAAGGAAATAAGGATGACATATGATTTAGTTGTCATCTAACAAGGATCAAACTACTACACAATTGAATGAACATTGAAATCTTTTCTAAGACCCAACATTGAGCATTTTTTGCTGAGAGTAAATATCTTAGATTAAAATCTCAAGAACTTTATCTAAATAATTTGGTATGGTTGTATTTATTGTATTTGTTGTGAGATTTTCTGTAGGTTGCTGTTGTAACTCACATGGTCAACACTAGTAGATCTATGAGATCTTATGTCAAAGGGACAAGCAGCAGTCCACTTGTACAATTTTCATGTAGTTCTGAGGATAAAAATGATGCTGGTGATGGTGGCGGCATCCCAGTTTTTGCATTTTGGTCAATCTCTTCTTTTGGTATGTGAATATCCCCAAATTTTCAAAACTTTGGCCATTGTTTGTCAAGTTTTGATGTGGTCATTCCTATTAATGGTATGGTGTTACCATTTTTGTTTAAAATCTTCAAAACTTTGCCCAGTGTCTGTCAAGTTTTGATGTGGCCATTCCTATTAATGATATGACGTTACCATCTTTTTTTAATGAACAACATATGACATTAACAATGTGTCATCTATTTTATATCTTTATTTTTTAGCCATGTCTACTTTGTTTTTTTGAATTTTATTAAGTTCTAATTTCAATCATCAATGAGTAGAATGTAATACAACAACAACAACAACAACAACAACCATAAAGCCCAAACTAGTTAATATGGATCCTTCTCCACCATTCAACTCCACCATAAACCAAATCCATTTCAGTATCGAGAGATTTTAGATCCTTTGATACCAGTCCCCTCCACCATCTTAGCTCTCAGTTTTCCCATTTCCCACTGCTCAGCAGCTTGTAATATGCAGCTTAGGAATTTTTTGGGTGGATCCATGGCCATCCATTTTCTGGGATTTTTTATTTTGAAATGTAAAACAACCCTTTTCATCCACTTGATTGATGTTTTTTATAACATTTGTTAGAGTGTTGAAGAGAAAGAGAATAGGTCTAAAAAGTGGAAAACTGGATGAACAATTCCACATTAAATAGACTCCAAAATTTCAGATTTCAAGCATTGATGGGTGGCTAATTGATTAGCTTTCAATTATTATTTTTTGTCCCAACTTTTCTGTCCAGTTCTTTTCATTAGGTTGTATCTCGAATTGTCTTTTCATTTTAAATGTTAAAGAAATGTCTGTTAGTTTTCACACCTTTGGTTAATGATTTTAATCTTTGAATGATTTCAGAGCAGTTAGCAGATGAGCTTGTTCTAATGTTTATATCTGAATTAAGTTTAAAGGTACATGTTGGTTGTTTTTCCCACGATGAAATCCCATGTGATTTGGTCTTTGGATTCAAGGATCTCTCTTTGTTTGGGATTCTTATTTGCAATTTTCTTGGGTATTCTTTGGCTTTGGCAGCGCGCGCTTGTTGTGGAATTATTTACCATTAGTTGTGAAGCTCTGGAAGTTAATGAGTTTTGTTGGTTAAATGAGCTTTATCCTGGAGAATTTGATGATTTGAGAAAATGCAACTTGTTTTCCGAGGATACTTGTGGACCAGTCCCTCCAAGACTGATGGAAGGGAAATCTGATATGCCTCCCTTAAAATTTAATAGCCAACCAAACCATGAGAATTTGCAGGTATATGGCTGATTTATTTTCATAAAATGTTCTAATATGTACATTGAATGTTATACTTGCATTATCAAATAACCCGCACCAAGTACATTGAAACTCCTAAGGGTACACCACATATTATTTCATTCTTAACTGTTAGCCATGCAACAAATATTGTCCTGTTATATATTTCACTTATTTGCTTATATGATTCCATTTACGTGATTTATGCCAACTGCTCGAGGACATTGCATTACAGGTTTATCTAACAACATGGCTTGAAGAGCTGAACATAGACACCTATAGGTAAGCTCAAGCTATTTAAATGTCCTTTTGTAATATAGGATTAACATCAAATATCACCCTTGATATTTATTGTAGCTGTAACTTTATTTATGAAAACTAAAGTGAAGAAATTAGTAATTTATTTTGCCACTCTGAAAATCTTATCAATAGTTATATTCAATGCACTTGTTTAATTGTTTATTCATGTTGATCTGAATTAGTTGTGTATTCTTTCTGTAGGGTCGATGAAATGTTTGCAATACTTGAGGAGGAAATGCATGTTCGTCTTTTATAGTCTCATTTCCTAGTAAAAGATCCATAATGAAATGACATCATTTACCTATCCTCTGAACCGTCTGGACCAAAGTTTTGAGTCTATTAAGAAGGCAACTGTTGCAACCACACAAGGATTTGCAAAATACATGAAGCTGAACTTTAGCCAAGGTAACAGGCTACAGGAGCAGGATAATAGTTACTTACCTAAGGAGACATCAACTGCCTCATTAATCCTGTTGTTGCCACGTTATTAGGAACTTCCCAAGGCGCATCTGCGGTGATCTCATGAGGTGGTTGTGCTACAAGAAGAATGCTAAAGTTAAGTGTTTTGAGAGGGCCATAGATGGCAAGGACATCCTTGATATGGTGAATATATCGGTACCAAATTTATGTTTTTTATGAAAGATTGTTGAGTATATTTATTTATTCTAGAAGGCTGCCGCCTGCCGCCATGTTCATTATAGTTGTCTTTTATATGTGTGCTCATTGGCTAAGCTGTCTGTTATAGCAAAGTTGTGTTGATCTTTTGGCTAAATATAAGATTAGGTCCGATCTGAAGCAAGCCTGGGTAATATAATTTCAAGTTTGGTTAGTGAAATTTATTATGTATGCTGCAGCAAGCACCTATGAGGGAGTGTTTGATTTTGTGGCTCAACATGATTTTTAAAATTTTTTAAATTTATTTTTGCCTGAAAAAAAATTAAATTTGTATTTTTAGATGTTTTTAAAGTAATTTTGATAAAAAAATATAATTTTAATATATTATTAATTAAAAAATACTTTTAAAAATCACCTTACATTACCACACATTTTACAGGTGGAAGATGTAGTTTCTCTATTCTTTGCATTTCTTTTGTAAAAGCTTTATGAAGGGTAGCCTTTTTTATATTATTTATTCATTCATAAAATAAATAAATAAAATAAATAAATGGATGATTACATAAAACCTTCTATAGTTTAATTATTTTTTTTACTTTAACTCTATATTTTTAGAAATTATAATTTACATTTTTGGTCAATCAAAAATTTTAAAAATGATGAAACAATTAAATTACCCTACTATATAATATACAAGAGAACCAATAGAAAAACTCATCACATTTTCTCTCTCCAAAGAAACACAATATGTCTTTTCTTGCCTGTTGATTGAAAACTAAAATCAAAATCAAATTTTGTTTACTTGATGTCTCTTGTCTCGTTTGTAATGTCTCCCTCTCCTTTCTAACTCAATACATACATGTATTTTACAATTGCTTCTTTCAATTGAGATGTAAAAAAATTGGTTTAGTATGTTTTATTGATAAAAAAATATTGTTAATTCATTACAATATAGTTTGTTTTTACTTGATTTTAAAAAAATTTTTTCAAATATATTACTATTGAATAGATAATCCAATACTAGAATCTTTTAAGAAATTAATGTTAGTTGTTTAATCGATAAAACTATTATTATTTAACCTGATTAATCATATTTCTTTGAAATCATAAAAATCTTTAAATTTGAATGTTAGGATTATTGCTTACGAAACCCTAATTCTTTAATCTTTACTTAAAATGTGTTTAATTGGTTGATTAAACCATTTCATTAACTTTCTTCAACCATTAAATTGTTTAAATGAAAATCATAAACCCCTCTAATTTGAATGTTAGGGTTAATGTTGACAGAAGACTAATTTTTTAATATTTGTTTATAATGTTTAATTAGTTGATTGAACACTTCCATTAACTTTCTTTAATAATTGTATTGCCTACTTAGACATGTTTATTTGAGAATTATAAAAAAACCTCTAATTTAAATGTTGTGTTCAACTATCCACACAATCTAATTAGGCATTTTGTCATGCTCTTTTGTTAATGTTGTAGAAAATACTAAGAAGATTTAGTTTAGTTAGTGGACAATAACACATGATCACTTAGACATGCATAGTTTGATTGTGTTCTATTGTGTGGTTTTATGTAACATAATTTGTACTTGTTATTTTTTTTTGTTCGCATATGCATCATATTGTAGACTTCTTAGAACTCTATTTTACCATCTCAATGTACACCATGCAAGATAAGTATTTATGTGGATAATGCATGGATTTAATTAAATACATACATATGCACCATTATTAGATTCTAGAAATAAAGTTTATCTTCCAACAAGAACTTGATTTACAACAAGCACATGATACATGCAACTTAAGATAAATAGATACACGGAGCTTTGAAATTAAAGATCAAGAGAGTAAGGAAAACCAGTGGAAGGCAACCAGCTAGCCCCTCCAATGAAATTTCTAGCAATAAAGGGCTGCACCTCAATAGCACTAGTAACCACCTTAAAACCTTTCCAAATCACCCTATTAGCAGTGTTAGCTCCTGGTCCAGTATTCTGATACTCTCTATAGACCAATGTGTCGAGAGCAAAGTCACCATCCCACTCAAACCAGCCTACAGGTTCTATAATATCGCTTATCTCTGTCTGCATTATGATAGTCCTCGAGTACAGCTTCCATGGTCTGCCTAAATATGAACGGAAACTGCTCTGTGCGGCTAGCAAATCTTGAGTTGCACCAATCCTGCATTTTTGGATCACTATGCCTGTGTTTTCATTAGGGTCATTGCGGCCTTGTGCTGTAACCATGTTCCTTTGGCCTGGATTGGGGCGACGGGCGTGTATGTCACAGTTTTGGAATACAGCTGCTGCGTTACCAAATATAAAATCAACCGAGCCAATTATGATGCAACTAACATAGAATTGGCGAAGTGAATGTACATAGAGGGTATCCTGGTATGCTATCATGTCACACCTATAGAATGCTGAGAGGTCTGATCCCACACGAATTGCAACAGCTTGGTGTTTTGATGGTCCTGCTGAATTTTGAAATGTTATGTCCCTGGCCAAAAAGCTGTCTCCGACAGCAGCTGCAAGACAATGAAACTCCTTAAACTATGTTTAAAACTAAAACAAAACGAACTCAAGACTAAGCATGTTAGTTCTTCGTTATATTTCCGATCTTTCTATTTTCATGGTGTCTTACTGAAGAGCATTCAAAATGCATGGCATCCATCCACATTAAATTCTCCATTATCTTATTGTCTCAGTGAATAGCATTCAAACATCCACATTAAATGTTGTTTGAATAAGTTCTAACTTTTCCTTATCTGAAGTCTTATCCAATCCACATCAGACCACGCGCCTAAATAATCTAAATATCACATCAATTGGAAAAAAACAAGGTCGCATATCTTACTATGACCTGTCAATACAGTTGTTTTATCTAAAATTTTGAAAGATCCAATATATATATATATATGCTTCTCAAAATTGGAAATTTTTTCTGCAATTATTACGCCATGCAAATTCTAACCATTAGGCAGCTGGCATTAGCAAAAGCTCCAGTCCAAACCCGTTCATTTCTGGTCCCATAACTAAGGCAGTTAGCACCATCTACTAGCTACCATCTTTGGTGGGTTCGATGTTTTAGGAAAGTATGTACACCTAACATTAGGCTATTTTTGTCAATTAGCATATTTTAAAAAAAAAATATATTAAAGAAATAACATGATTGTTTTTAAAAAATAATCAATAACACAGTTTATATATGTTGCAATTGTAAGAAATAACATACAAACTTGTCATTATTCATAATCATAACATTTAAAAAAAAACGTGAAATGGGTTGCTCATAAAAAGAGAGGAGAGAGAGAGAATAATGAAAGAGACCTCAGGGGCATAATGAAGCTTCAATTAAGATACCATCGGCTTCATAAAAAAATATTAGCAAGACGAATCCAATGACATTAAAAAAGATCACAAATGATCAAAAATATCAGCAAGACGAATCCAACGACATTAAAAAAATATCATGTATATATATATGTATAGGTATTACTATAGGATTATTCCCATGTTGTAATTCCTACAATTATTGTCATGTATTACCCCCCCCCCCCATATATATATATATATATAGAGGAAAGGTAAGATACAACTCAAGCCATTTTATTATTCCCAATTGAGAAAATGAAATAAATAAACATAGAAAAAGACACAAGAGGAACATCAAAGCTCTATTTATAATACTACTAGTACCATTAGAAAGATCATGATAAGACAAAACCAACAACAATAAAGAAAATTACCAGTATCGATCCGAGTGAGCCACACATGCTATCAAGGCATGTGACCCACCCACCACTTTTGGGAGGTAAGTGTGACATACTTGGGATAACGTTGATAACCTTTTTTAATGTTATTGAATTTGTTTTGTTGATATCTTTCAGATATATTCCTGGTGTCATCTCTTTCCTCTTCTTATATGCAACTCATTATATATATATATATATATATATATATATATATATATATATATATATATATATATTTTTGAAATATTGTGAATATGAATGGGGACAAGTTTAAATATCACATTTTTTATTTATGATATGTACACACTATGTTATTTTACTAGATACATGACCCGCGCGATGCCATGGGTCATTTTTTTTACATAAAAATAATTAAAACAAATAAAAATTTAAAAATCTTGAGTTTTTTCTGTAAAGCTATACTCAAGAATCTTGGGTTTGGCTACAACGCCTGACTTAAGAGTAATATTTATAATATTAATAATAAAATTAAACTTGCATGACCCAAGTTTAAGTGGGCCTGGCTGCGACACCAGACCCAAGAATATTGGATGTGGGTCTGGTTATAAGGTCGTGTCATAAAATTATGATAATTAAATAGATTAATTAAAAAAAAAACAAGGAAAAAAAATTAACAGGAAGGAAAAAACTAATGAAGAAAAAGAAAAAAAATTAAATTAATTGGGTTAACCTTTTAAACCAGGTTATCCCGTAAAACCTGGGATTCACATCATGAAAGTTTGATAACTAAATAAAAAACAAATGACGGGTTTACCCAGAATTAACTGGGTTAACCCATCAAACCAAGTTAACCCGTCATGCCCAGGACACGTGTCATGAAAGTATGAAAGTCTGATAATTAAATAGAAAAAAAATTAACTTTAACAAATTAAACTAAATGAAAAAAAATAACTCATCAAATCAGGCTAACCCATCAAACCCGTGATCCGTATCATGAAAATCTAATAACTAAATAAAAAAAATTTAACATTAACAAACTAAATCAAACAAAAAAAATTCATTAAAAAAATTAAAAAGAAAAAAATAGTTATATAATATAATAATTATAATTATAATATAATATAATAATTATAATAATATAATATATTAATAAGTAAATATATTAGTAAAAGGCGTGACATGCCCGCGCGATGCCACGAGCTTGTGGCATGCTTGTGCATTATTGTGGATTTGTGAAAAAAATCATAAAAAAAAAACTGTTACCATCCACAATATTTTAAAGGAAAAAATTACAAAGCTATATTTTCAACCAGCTCAATATTAAAAAAAAAAATCAACAAAAACAATTATGAAAAAAAACACAAAAAATGAAAAAAAAGAAGATGACAATTTTGGAAGAAAAAAAGCAAAAACAAAATAATAAAAAAATGGAAAAAAAACATGTGGGGAAAGTTAAAGTTAAATTTTCAACCAGGTAAATATTATAATCATTTAAGAAAACACTGTAGCAATCTAGTGTTTTGTAAGGAAATATACAACTATAATTCTTAATCAGCTCAATATTAAAAAAAACTCCATAAAGATAATTTTGAAAAATATAAAAAAAAAACGAAATGAAAAAAAACATGCAGGGAAACACTATAACAATCTATAGTGTTTCATTAGAAAATCTATAGTTGTAATTTTTAACTAGCTTAATAGTAAAAACAATATAAACGACAAAAACAATTTTAAAAAAAAAACATAACAAAAAAAATCATATGGGAAAACACTGTAGCAAACAACAATGTTTTAAGGAAAAAAAAGCTAAATTGTTAACCGGTTCAGTATGAAAAAAATAAATTTGATAAAAACATATTTGAAAAAAAAACATTGACAAAAAAAACATGTGAAGAAACACTGTAGCAAGACAAAAATCATGTGGGAAAACACTGTAGCAATCTACAGTGTTTTAAATAACCACAAAGCTAAATTCTCAATCAGCTTAATATGAAAAAAATAAAATCGACAAAGATAATTTTGAAAAAAAAATTATTTAATAAAAAACCATGTAGAGAAAACACTGCAGCAATCTAGTGTTTTAAAGAAAAAAATTAAAAAACTAAATTATCAATAAGCTCAATAGTAAAATAATAAAATAAAAAAAATAATTAGAAAAAAAAAAAGAAAATATAAAGAAGAAAGACAATTTTGGGAAAAATTAAAAAAAAAGGAAAAAAAAAAAACGTGAGGAAAGCTAAAGTTAAAGCTAAATTCTCAACCAACTCAATATTGAAAAAATAAATTCGACAAAGATAATTTAAAAAAAAAAAACATATGGGGGAAACACTGTAGCCAAACAAAAACCATGTAAGAGAAATACTGTAGCAATCCATAGTGTTTTTTTTTTTTTTGAAAAAAACTACAAAGCTAAGTTCTCAACCAGCTTAATATATAAAAAAACTGACAAATACTATTGAAAAAAAAAAACGAAGTCAATTTTGAGTAAAAGAAATGAAAAAAAAAACATGTAAAAAAAAGGAAACAAAAGTGAAAAAAAAACAAGTGGGGAAAGCTACAGTGTTTTAAAGAAAAAAAAAACTAAATTTTCAACCAGCTCAATAACAAAAAAAAAATAAAATCAACAAAAATAATTCTGAAAAAAACAAAACAAATAAAAAAAAGTAAAAAAATGACAATTTTGGAAAAAAAAGAAAAACAAATAAAAAATAAAAAAAACATGTGGGGAAAGCTAAAGATAGATTATTAGCTAGCTCAATATTAAAAAAATAAATTCGATAAAAATAATTTTTTAAAAAAATATATGGGGAAACACTGCAGCAAAACAAAAAACTATGTAAGGGAAACAATGTAGCAATCCATATTTAAAAAAAAAAAAAAAACTATAAAGCTAAATTCTCAACTAACTTAATATTAAAAAAATTAAATCTACAAAGACCATTTTGAAAAAAAAAAAAAAAAGAATAAACAAATCATAAAAAGAAAAAAAAAAAACAATGTAGGAGAATATTATAGCAATCCACAATTTTTTTTTTTTTAAAATCTACATAGTTAAATTTTCAACCAGCTAAATATTTAAAAAAATTAGAAAAGATAATTTTGGAAAAAAATTAAAAAAAAAATAGAAGAAGTCAATTTTAGGTAAAAAAAGAGAAAAAAAAAACATGTAAAAAAAGAAAGAAAAAGAAACAAAAACGAGGAAAAAAAAAAGCTACAGAAAAAAATAATTGCTAAAAAAAAATCTGCTACAGTTAATATCCAGCACGTTTTAGAATTCTTTAATATTAATATATAAAACAACACATTCTATTTTTAAAAAGAAAAAACCCACGAATTATGAGTTCTATCCATATCTGCTCTCGCAAATCGAAATCAATATCGTCCTGCTATGTCCAGGTTCTGTTGGCCTAATTAAACTTTTTGACCAGCACTAGAATAGCAGTGACCGACATTTTTTAAGAGCAAAACTAAATAACACAATAAAGCTGCTATTTTTTGCTCTAAATACTACTAGTAATAACTGAGGAAATATTTGGAGAACATAATCCAATTGAGTTGTATAGAGAAGACTCACCAACAGTTGCAGAGTTGAATGTGGTGCTGCCATCAACCACATTCCTACTAGCAGTAATGATAGTAGTTGTCCTTCCATCACCCATGAACATAATATTGGTTTTACTCCTTGGCACATCCACATTCTCTCTATAAACCCCTGCTTTAATCCTTATAATGTATCTGCTACTACTTCTTTCTGGTGCAGCCGCCACTGCCTCAGACACTGTCCGGTAGTTTCCACTCCCATCCGCAGCCACAACAACATTAGGAGTCACAGTTGTTGCCTGCAGCAGCCTCCGGTCCCCTGCTGACAACCATTCAGGCCATTCTGTTCCGTTTTCCTCTTCAAGCTTCCTGCCTGATGATAGAGATTGCTCCTTAGACATGTCTGTATCGGTTACGTTCTTGATCATTGCCAGTGCAATGCTACTCATGTGGTAAACATGCATTTCTTCATCAATAAATAGTTCACGAACCTATAAAGGAAACAGCAGGTATGAAAAAAGGGAATCTACAGTACTCTTTGCCTCATTCTAGAGGTATCTATAACATAATAATTTGAACCTTTTTATCAGCTTTCTCATGAGAGAAACCGTCAAGGCAAGTTTCTTGGTTAGTCATTGCAGCACTGAGTAGAATCTTGAGGTCATCAGCGTGTACTGATATGGACTTTTTAAAAGATGGATAGTCTTGGAGTTCCTGATAAGCCTTGGAGAGTTGATCTAGAGTTTCATTTAACATTACTAGACAATCATGGAGGGCAGTGTTTTCTCGCTCTGTGAAGCTCCTTCGGGTAGAGGTGAGTTTCTGAATTTTGAAATAGCTATGCTGGGTAGCGGACATGGTTCGATTCAATGACAGATCTATTACGTCCTTTTTGCTCTTTATCTTGCTTGTAGCATCTGGTACAGCTGACAATGCTGAGAAGCACAGGTGCGGGTACAATGTACTACTGCATGAGGATTTCAGGATGGTATGAGCCACTTGGTGGTCATTGTTAGATTCGGTGGAATTCTTACTTGAGGTTACACCGGCAACTATGCTAACAATGGCGGTGACTAGTAGGATAGATGAAAAGAGGCTCAAGAAGAGCCTTTTCTTGTTCTTTAATGTGTTGTGGTTGTCGGAGCTCGACATTATCATAGCAAGAAATTTTCTTGCTGTAGCCTATTCACGAATGAAGGAAGTGTGTGAGCAGATTGTGGTGGACAGGACAACAAGATGTTTTCCCCCTCTTATAGGGAGGCGATCGGAGTAGATGAAGTAACATTATATATATATATATATATATATATATATATATATATATATATATATATATATATATATAATGCACTAAAAAGAAAAAAATTGAACTAAGGCTGAGAATTTACTTTTCCTTTGCTCTCATGCCAGAGCATCTCGCATATTCGATCATAACAGTGGTAGTCTGACATGGTGAGTAAATGGCACCACATGTTGCTGCCAACCTAAGGCCCATGTCCTAATCCTTGAAATAAATGTGATGTCCTTCCGAATGGGACCGAATAGATAAGGTAGTGGATGATCACTGCAGATATTTTTGATGTCTGAAGCCTTGTTTGTTTGTTGGTGCTACAAAAGTACTTTCATATTTCCTCTTTCGATTAAGATAAATATTTTGGGGGAAAACTTAACCAATTGCGTTTTTTAAATTCATGTCCATTAAATGGTTTTAACATTAACTACTCATGTCACTTTGGCATGGTGCCATGTAAATTCCTCCAGCATTAAAGAAATGGGTGGATTTAGAGAAAAATCAAGAGCGACCACTATAATATAGCTCAAGACCCCAAATGAACTTCAAGTAAATCAAATATTAAATTTTCTTGAACAGATTGGTTCAGCACAGTGCAAGACAATGGGATTACAATCTTATCGAGCCCAGTCTTCTACAAGGTTTACGGAAAAGAAATGAAGTTAGAGAGCTGCGTATTTATTTAATGCCAAGGGAAGAACGCAAACATCCATTTCTCTATTATGTTAAATTGTGTTTTCTTTGGCATGTTCAAGGTTGGTCTTTTTTTTTTTAGGTTCTTATTGTATTGTTTTGCTTTTGATCTAGGTTCGGATTGAATTTTTAGGTTTTATGATTTTCAGTATTTTTTTTAATTAATTGTTTAGGATTAGGTTGCTCCCCAATTTTTGGCCACTACTTGCTCATATAATCCCGTATCTTGTTCAACCATCTTTCTCCACCATACACCACAATCTTTCCTTTCTGTAGAAACGATCGTTTCTTAACAACCTTCCTGCATATGTTAATAATGTAAGCAATGATTTTTGATCATTTGCTTGATTTATTTGATTTTTATTGTTATAGTTAATAATGTAAGCAATGGCTTCTTGACAATTTGTTTGATGTATTTGATTTGTAAAGCTACAATAGTAGTCTTGTGTCCTAAATGTGTTCGTTGCATATAGAGTTCAAGTGGATTGATTGTGCATTAAAAGTGCTATTAAATCTCTTATTTTACATATTTATTTATTGTTTCTGTTTGGATTTTGCATGATAATTGGTGTGCAAGTTTGATTGAATGCTTCTATGTGTTTTTAGAACTTAAATAAATTATTTAGAAAATTTTTATGGTTGGAATTTGGAAGGATCAATTGAAGAGAAATTTAGTTGAAGATTGAACCAAATCACGGTTCAAAGAAATACTCCAAATTTGCTCCAAAAATCATTTTCATTCCAATCCTAGAAAGGGTTAATATATGATCCATTTGAAGTCCAAACTTCATTCATGCTGTGTGCAAACTTCAACCACCAAACATTCAAGGTTTTAATGTCAATTTCAACCTTTAAAATGATTTTATTTAATTTTGAATTCTTTATGAAAGTTGTAGTCCTATATGTGTAGATGAATTTGAGTTTTTGAATCGCATGATTTTGATATCAGAAGCTTAAGATATTCTGTTTGAATATCTAGTGTGAAAGTAAAGAATCATGCCGCAAGAAGGATTCTAACCCAAGTTTGCAGGTTTGATTCAAGGGACCCAATTGCAAGATACTTAAAGTTTTAAGATCAATACGAGTCAATTTGAAGGACTTATATATATATATATATATCAATGATTGAATTGAAAAGATGCAAGAATAAAGGAGTTGATTGAAGATGAAATTAGAAGAATTTTTGCTAGATTTGAAGGAATTGAAGAATGGGGAGTGGATAGAAAATAAAAAAATCTGCCACACTAGATTACGTGGATGTTTCTTTGGTTACCTTTGCCTTATGTTTTAGCAGCAAATGACACCATCATTCTTTTATACATTGATTTCATATTGTTTTTCCCTTCTTTAGCTGAGAAAACAAGACGACGTTGTTTTGAAACAACCCCATCTTAATTATTTATCATGATATTGTTCATTTGCATTTTTTGAGAACAATACCTCCCCATCTACAACTCTTTCCCTCCTCTGCAACTGTTTCTATTGGCTTTTTATTCTCTTGTCCTTGCGCCTGTTTTTTAGTTACATATCACGGTTTTAGCTTCAACCCAAAGGGAATGGTTTTGTACATTCACAGTGCTAGCTGTGAAAGAAGACAAAGAGAGGAGCCTCACCACCATATAAGGGTTGAGATTTTATCCCTAATACATACGACTGGGATGATAGGGCGTTAGAGTGGTCTCTAGGTTTTTGCTTACCTATATACATAAGCTGTTAAGTAAACAAAAAAAAAAGGGAAAAAAGAGAAAAAAAAAATAGAGAGAGTAAAGGGAGATGGAGAGAGTTTAAACACAGAAAGAAAAAGAAGAGAGATAGAGGAGAAAAAGAAAAAACAAAGAGAACAAAAAAGGAGGCCAAGGGTAAGAGAAATAGAGAAATAATGAGAACGAGAAGAGATTATCTTGAGTCTATCCTACCTTGCCGAACATGGATTTATAAAAAAAACTCTGAGGTTTTTTAAAAAGCTCATAACGGCAAACATAGAAAGGCTTTCTTGGGTTATTAGAGATAAAAAGACAGAAGCTTTTCCATCAGTTTGTATCTTATCTTTTGCATTTAAAATGTGCAGGATCCACAGGTATGAGTCGTGACTTTCTTTTTCTTTAACATATATAAAGCTGTTTGTTTGGTTTTGTTTCTTTTTAAAATCTTTTTCTGCTTTTGTTTTAGGACGTTCATTTTCCATCTTAGCAACAAAGTTGTATGCTTACCCACTGTTCCTCCAATGTCTTTTAGTTTAGATTATTATTTATGTTAGAGATGCACTTTTTCTCTCTCTTGGTGTGAGGAACTGTGAACTTTAAAGGTCTTCATTATTCCTTCATTCCTTTGTCTGAATGTCTCTCTGCCTTAGAATGTTGCATGGGATGAGTTTGGCTTCTAAATAAAGCTCTATCTAAAGGGAAAAGAAAAAAAATTAAATAAGAGAAGGTCCTCTTTAGTTTGAGGTGATATGACCTTTAGTTTGAGGTGATATTTTAGCTGGTTTTGGAGCCATGTTTTCCTTCCTATTCCTTGAAAGTGAGATAGTTGGCCATTTGATTTGTTGGTTCTTGTTTTAGTGCCTTTGATATACATGGTATAAAGGCAAGCTCTTTTTAAGTTCTTTCCTTTTTGTATAAAACGACCATGATAGTGTCAAAGATTAGAAAAAAGATGGGCGTGAGCAACGATTTCTGTTATAGGATTGGGTTCAAAACTTTAGCTTTCCTGTGTATGCGAACTTCCTCTTTTTTGTTGAAAATGATGGGTCGGGCTATGTTTAGGCTTTGAGTGAGTTGATGGATCGAATTCTATTTGATAAGATTTGGCTTTGAAAGGCTTTCTTTTCGATTTCCTTCGGCTTTGTTTTAGCTGAATTGTTTAGGTCTTATGATTTTTGAAATATATGTGATGTCTTGTTTTCTTTAATTATGATTATTGTGACACTTATGTTTTGAACAAATAAAAATGTTTTTGTGTGTTGCATACAGCCAATACTCTAACATATTTTGAACATTTCTCTTTAAAAAAAAAAAAATATTCAAAGTTTAAAAGAAAATGTGTTTTAGCATGGATTTCTTAAACACAAATTATTTTCTTGCATTTTAGATTTTACAACATATTTGTAAATTCAAAGGGTGTTGGCCAATATTTCAAAAATAAAAAAAAATCTTATTTTTTTAGGAATTCATCTTTATTCGCCATTAATAGTTGGATAAAGAAATTCCAAATAGGTTAATATCCAATTTATTATTGGGAATAATTTTATTCACCATTAATATTTGGATAAAGAAATAAAGGGATTAATATTCAAAATATTATTGGAAATAATTTGCTAGTATTCATTGTTAATATTTAGATAAAGAAGCTCCAAGTGGTTAATATCCAAAATACTTTCTTAGAAATAATAAGTCATTATCCCTTAATAATATAAGGGTAAAAAAACCTATGAAAGGTAAATGTCTGAAATATTGTAAAGAATAATCTAACTTGTTCATTTTTAACATAATGGTAGGTTTATGCCCATAATATTATTTAGAACAATTTAATTGCACATCCTTGAAAGAAGCCTCAATTATAATTGGGGACATTTCAAATTTTGATCCCACAGTTTATGGGTTGTGAAAGTATAAATACTAAGGCAAAATAAGCTTTTAAAGCACCTTGAATTTCCTTAGATTTCTAACTTAGTTTTTTTGTTTCTTTTCTTGTGATTTACGAGTCACAAACACTTGAAATAGTAAAGGGAAAAATAAACTTTAAGCACATTGAATCTCTTTATATTTCTATTTTAACTATCTCTTAATTCATAGGTTATAAAGTTATTTCAAATCAAACACAAATTTTAAGAGATCTGCATCGATTCTCCTTGGCACACTATAGATATATCTAAAGTTATGATCCATATTGGCCAAGGTTTTTTTTTTTTCTTTTAGACTTTGAACCCAAGTCCATTCATTATAGCAAACTCATCCTATGAAAACTGATTAGAAAACACCAACACTATAACAATGATAAGGCAAACCAAACACCGAGCAGCTTACTTTAGGTAGGGCGTACTAGAAGTGCTAAAACCTTTCATTTACGCAACCAGTCCCTTGCCTTAGAATCTCTAAAAGATTAGTTAGGTTTTCTAGTGACCATAATACTAGGTGACGACTCCCTTTTTCACAAAACAAAGACCCCGAAATCAATTCCCTGCTCCGGGAATGGTCACCGCAACGTCAAGCTCTCGCGAGGGTGCGACATTGTAGATGATAAATGTTAATCTTAAAGAAACTAACCACCTTAAATAGGTCATCCCATTTTGGGACCAAATTTCCTCTTCCTTCAAAATTTTCAGTTGCCTTCAGTTTCCTTAATACCATGTCTTCCATCTTAAGTCTTTTATTTCTTACCCTAGCATTGTAGTATAGAGTAGCTTGATATTGATATGCTTTGTTCTTCACTAATACACTAAGTCAAACTTCTTCAATTAAATCCAAGTTTTTCCTTAGCTCTTTATCATTATTATTGATAGAGAAATGTAATAATACTCTATGACTAGGGCATCCTATCTCAACAAGGATCATAACCTTGATACCATATGTTAATAAGAAAGGTGTTTTGCTAGTAGAATTTTTCTGAGCGATCATGTAGGCCCACAAAATCTCATCCAATAGTTATGTTTTAGGAGATGATGTATAGGTTTGAGAAATTAAAGATAAAGGTTAAAAGTGGGTTTAGCAAAAATTATAGAGAAGTTAGGAAAAATTCAAGAAGGGTTGTTTCACCTCCAAGTGAAAGCGAGGTTGAAAACTCTAAACATAAAGTTGAGGATAATGTCCTTAATCATAATAGTGAGTTTCATTCATATAGAAATGGCCTCTATAAGTTTTAGCCAAAGAGGGAGAGTAATCAGCCTAGGGCTAAATTTGGCAACAATGACAATTTTGATGATGTGGATGATTTAGATAGGAATTTGGATGGTATTAAATTAAAAATTCCGGCCTTACATGGTAAGATGGATCGAGAAGCTTAGTTAGAGTGGGAGAAAAAGATAGAGCTGATTTTTGATATCCATAACTATTCATTTTGAAGATTAATTGATAATAAATCTCTCATTAATATATTAAGTATATTTTGAGAACATGAACTAGAGAAAAGAATAAGATTACTTAAAGGCAAATTGGACTTATGACTTAGTAATGAAGCAAGAGTTATTGCATTATTGATGCATTAGCTGTAGGAACTAGTTATTTTATTTTGTCTAATGAGCCAATAATAAAACTTTATAATTGTTATTTTGTTATGGTATTTAAAGACATTGTTTTCTATTTTATTTAGTATTAAAAATTGATTGAGTTGATTTTAAAAATTGTCTTGAATTAATGTATGGATATTATTCAGGGGTAAATTGGTATTTTGCCAATTTATAAGGTTTTTCAGATTTCCTATAAATAGTAAGTCATGCCTCTTATTTTTAAAAAATGTGGTTGTTTGTTAGACCAAAAAGCTATGTAAGTCACAAAATAGAGAGCTAGCACTGTAAATATAGCAATCCCTCTCTCCAAAATAGATATTTAGAAGATTTCTCATGGGTGGTTCTTGTGGATTACCGTTGGGGGTTAGACAATTGGACATCTTGTAATTTGCGACAGCCTAACCTTTAAGGAATTATTGAAAGTTGAAGAAGATTAGATCTTCAGGTAATAAATTCCTAAATAACTCTATATCTATCTAATGGGATCCTAGGGACTCTTGAATAATTTTATTTTATAGTTTCCATTGAGTGTATGATATTAGAAACCCAACATCTTTTATACCTCAGCTTATAAGAACACTTACTTTCTTTCATAAAAAATAATATAATATGTATTAGTCTCTACGACTTTAATAAATATATAGTATTTAATAGAGCATTGACCAGAACTAGTTTAGAAACAATGCTTTGATGCAACAAAAATCTTTATAATTATAATAACTTTATAATTTTATTTGCAAAACATTTTTGCCAATGAACTTAGTATTTAATATAGCATTGACTAGAACTAATTTAGTAACAATACTTTAATGCAATATAAATCTCATAATTATAACAACTTTATAATTTCATTTACAAAATATTTTTGCCAATAAACTTTATTTTTACTCTAGATTTTTAAATCAAATATTAGATTTTTAAATTTAATGTTATATGAATATTAAAGATAAATTAAGATTTTTATTAATAATAAATATATATTTACATGAATATAATAATATATAATGTATAACTAATCAATTGGTTACAAAACTTATTAATTAACAAGAAGAACATTTACCAAACTATATTATTTGGCTTGAACTATTCCTATTTATGTTTTTTTGCCAATTATTTTTTCAAACAGTGCTTATTTTGTTTTTTGTTTTTTTAAATCCGACCTTTAGCCCTTGAAATTTCTAGAAGCTGTACCAAGTGCCTTCATTCTTTAAGGAAAACAATGAAAGAAATCAAACCAATTTCCTACTAGAAGCCAAATTGTTGTTTGGTGAGTCCATTTGAGTTTTGTAATGTTATTAGGCCTGGCTTTACATTTCCTCTCGTCGCCTGCTAGGTTCATCCTTCACGTCAACATGCAGGGTCATGATTTGCATATCTAACCGATGCAGTCCCAGCATAAATTACGCTGGCAGCACTAGAAATTTGTCCATATCTCCAGCTGCCATTTCAGCCCATGTTTTCTTGGGAAAAAAGAAAAGAAATTATATCTATATCCATTTATAAAAATATTATAAATTTAATTAAAATAATTTAACTAGTTCGTATCTTAAATTTATTTTCTAAAAATTATCAATTTAAATTTTATAAATTTTCAAGATAACTGAAAGCTTAAATAATTATTAATATCATACTTGTGAAGTTAATGGAGATGGACGCAAATTAATCTAAACATCTAAACTAATAAAAAATTATATTATAAATTTTCAAGTGCAACAGATTCTGTACAAGTATGTTTAGATTTAGACAATATTTCCCACCAAAAATATATGTTTATCTTATCAGGACATTCCTACAGGAATCATCATCATATTTGAAGTGTGCATTTGATATTGTCCTGTAATGTATGTGTTTTTCAAATAAAAGAGCATCAAATTGTTATTATTATTTTTTTGTGTTTTTAAAATCTCTATAACAAATCATACAAAAAAAAAAAAAAAGAATTTACATCTTTTAATTTCAATGGTACATTGAAAATCACTTTCCACCAATTAATATGCAATTGGATTGAATATTTTCAGCAATTATGTTTTTTTTTTTTGATTTATATGAATGTTCGAGTTAGTTTATATATACTATAACTAATCTTACAGTTAATTGAATATCTTGCAAACTAGCAATTATTTTTCTTTCTTGCCCACCCACCACCCAGACATGTCAGAGAGAACCTCTCGCCCTGTTATTCTTTCCTTCTTTACTGCTAGTCGAGTTCTCTCTAACGCAATCTTATAGCAAAAAACGTGATTTCTAATAAGTTCATGAAGTATGGTAAGGTTTCACATTGCTATACATAAGAAAGTAGCAAATAAAATTATTAAGATTCTTATGACGACTAAATAAGAATATGCATAAAAGACAACGAAAAAAAAGATGGGTCGTAAGAATTGCGTGCTTAAATTACACTGATTTTGGAGTTCATCTTTTTTTTTTTTTTTTTTTTTTTTTTTCAGTAAGCACACGTATATTTTAATTAATTTTAAGAGGTTTTAAAATTAATAATTATATTAATTTTTAATAATTCTAAAATATGTGATACTCAAACTAATAATCACTAAAAAATAAATTTAAAATATAATCAATTGAGATATACTCTAAGATTGTTTTCAAAATACCGCTAAAGATTAGATAGAGATACAATTTATTTGTTCGTTACCTCCCTCGAAGCCTCTAGCATTGAATGATGGAGGCTTGGAGGGAGGTATATCATATATGTCCCTGTCAAAATTGAACGATTTGTTGAAGGTTAGATGAGCAGGAGTATCTTTATATATATATATATATAACTAGTATGGCTGATGCTGACTTCTTGTTGAGCCTTCCTCATGGAGACAAGTCGCTGCGCGAGCTTCTTCGACCTTCGGTTACTCTTACGATTAATGGGAATTTTTTCTCTCTCTTTCTTTCATTCTTTTTCTTCTTTTGTAGCATATTGATGATGTGAGATGTAATTTATGTTTTGTTATAGTAATGATTTATCGGCTGTCGTCAGGGCTAGAGCAAAAAATAATAATTAAGGAGGGTCAAATTTAAAAAAATTATTTTTTAAAAAAATTAAAATTTCAGTTATTTTACTACTAAAATTATAAACATTAATAAGAAAGAGATTGAAAAACACATTTTATTGCAAGAACGAGTCCCCTGCTAAACCCCTGCCTCCACCATTGGCTGTCATGGACTTTGGGCTCTCAAATCTTGGCCCCTTGCAACAATATCTTACTTATCTAGATTTTGTTTTTATTTAATTATAGGAAAAAAAAATTGTTTAATTACCCAAGTAAATTTTGTTTGGTTTATTTTAAATTTTAGTTTCAAATAACTTATTTTTTTAATTCATGAAGGTTTATTTATTTATTTATTTTACAAGTAAAAACTCTCACAATAATTTTATCATAACATATATATTTTTAAACTTATTTTTTTTAAATCATAACTGAAAAATATTTTTCTTAATAAAAATATTCCTTAAGATTCTAGTATTTTGATCTAATCGTGTTTTTAAAATGTTTTAACTTTAAATCAATTTTTTTTTTCATAATTTTAAATTATTTTAATGGATTGATATAAAAAAATAAATTTAAAATATAAAAAATAATTATTTTTGTATAAAAAAATATTTTAAAAAAATTCAAAAACATTGTGAAATAAAACAAAGAGTTTTTCAGTAATATAAAACTCTTGCGAGTGCGGCCACGAGCGGGGTTGTTGAATCAGATTAGTATGCCCTTTTCAATCAAATCCGACTGTAAAAAAAGGTGACGGACACTGTCAGATACAGACAGACACACACACACACTCCCATGTATTTCTATGAACAAATTGAAACTACTCCCACCGGCTTGTCCGAACTGAAAACCGAAGTACAAATTAAAATCAGTAGATACGCAAGCATTACTACCAGAATAAAAATAAAAATATACCCAAAGTACGTACAGTCGATGGTCTGAATTTGTAACTTCTTGCACCCACTCATTATCTGTCTGAATGTTCTTCCCGTTCATCTCAAATCTAATCATAATTTTGTTCCATGGAGCAGAACTTCGGCAGTAATTGCATATCATAAGAAGTTAGAAGTAATTGTATATCATAAAATGTTCTCATTGCTACATGAACATGCTAAGATGCTCTAACACCTTGAACGGGAAGTAAATCATACTTAAAATTTGGGGTTTTTCTTGTTCTGAAACACTTTAAATAGCAAAATGTACCAAGAAATAGATATATAATAAGCTGCAAACAAGAAGAAAAGTGTTTTCATTTTTTAAAAAGAAAAGAAAAGAAAAGAAACTAGAAATTAATTGGTTGTCGTGTCTCAGGTGTAAGGACCCCCCCCCCATCAATTCCCAGATGTAAGTGCAAGACTTGTCTATAAAACCATGCAAAACCCACACCAAATTTCCAGTAACACTGCGACCTACAGCAACCACGAGTTTCATCTCCCCGATGGATGCTTTCTCGTTGATTGTTTTGGTGGTAGCATGGCTTTTTGCCCTTCTTTACCTCCCAAAACTTTTTAAGTCCTGGCTTAACCCGTTGAAACTTCCACCAGGTCCTAAACCGTGGCCAATTATTGGCAACTTCAACCTTCTGGGTCCTCTCCCTCACCAATCTCTTCACCAATTGTCTCTCAAGTATGGAAAAACTATGCAGCTCCATTTTGGATCCTATCCAGTTATGGTTACCTCATCACTTGACATGGCAAAGCAAATTTTGAAGACTTACGATCACATGTTTGCTAGCAGACCTCAAACTGCTGCTGGCAAGTACACAACTTATGAGTATTCCGATCTTGCCTGGGCACCCTATGGACCTTACTGGCGCCAAGGTCGTAAAATTTACCTCACTGAGCTGTTTAGTGCTAAAAGACTGGAGTCCTATGAGTATATGCGAGTGGAGGAGATGCGTGAATTTACAAGACGACTATATCGCAACTGTGGTAAGTCTATTGAGCTTAAAGATTATCTCTCGCATTACACTCTTAGCATTATTAGCAGGATTGTGTTGGGCAAGAAGTACTTCAGTGCATCGGAATCCGAAAAAGAAATAGTTACACTTGAGGAATTTCAGGAAATGCTAGATGAGTTGTTCTTGCTTAATGGGGTGTTGAACATTGGGGACTGGATCCCGTGGCTAGATTTCTTGGACTTGCAGGGGTATGTGAAGAGAATGAAAAAGCTCAAGGTAAGATTTGATAAGTTTCATGACCATGTCATTGATGAACACAACGTTAGGAGAAAAACAACCAAAAACTGGCAGCCGAAAGACATGGTGGATCTTCTCTTGCAGCTTGCTGATGACCCCGAGCTAGAAGTTAAGTTAACTAGAGACAACATCAAGGGTTTGACACAGGTAATTTCCTTTTTTTAATTGTCTCTTTCAACTATTTTCTAATCTTTCCTTTCCATTTTCCTTCATAGATCACTTTATTTCCCCCTTTTTTTTTTCCTAAACAAAAAGGACTTCATTTCCTCATGCCTTCGCTATTTTGTTTCATGATTTTACTCAAAGTTCAAGAGTTGTTACATTTGGATCTTAGACATGCTTCCCCTTCAGTCCCCATTGGCTTAAAATATTTACTGTTGTTCATTCTGATGACTAGGACCTGATTGCTGGAGGAACAGATACCGCTGCTACAATGGGGGATTGGTCAATGTCTGAACTCTTGAAAAAGCCCCAGTTATTCAAAAGGGTAACCGACGAGCTGGACAGAGTTGTCGGAAGAGAAAGATGGGTGGAAGAGAAAGACATCCCTCAACTTCCATACATAGAAGCAATAATGAAAGAGGCGATGAGGATGCATCCATCTGCTGTTATGCTTGCACCCCATTTGGCACTTCAAGACTGTAAAGTTGGGGGCTATGACATTCCTAAAGGAACTAGAATCTTCATTAACACATGGAGTATGGGTAGAGACCCTGATCTGTGGGAAGATCCTGAGGATTTTAGGCCAGAAAGGTTCATCGGTAAGGGAATTGATGTTAAAGGACATAACTTTGAATTGTTGCCATTTGGCTCTGGGAGAAGAATGTGCCCTGGCTATCCCCTTGGAACAAAGATGATTCTTGTCAGCTTAGCTAACATGTTGCACGGATTTACTTGGGAATTGCCTCCTGGAATAAAACCAGAAGACGTGAAACGAGATGAAGTTTTTGGATTGGCAACACAGAGAAAGTACCCAACTGTTGCAGTGGCAAAGCCTCGACTCCCCCTTCATCTTTATAATTAGCATGTAATACTGAAAACATGTTTTGCTCTTGTAAGGGGCTGCGACCATAGTTTTTTCCATCTACAAATGCACTCTGTATCAATGTGCAGGCACTGTTTGTGAGGCAATGCTGCGAGACTATATTTCAATAAAATATTCATCAATGTTAATTATGGAACTTTGTTAATGTATTATGAAAGGAAGCGTGTCCCAAGCTAATTGCAGGTCTGTTGATGCACAAAGTTAAGAAAAACCCCACCTCAATCGATTTGTCGCATCTATATTTTGACAGGATATTTCCAAGAATACTGCTTTCTTGTCCTCTTTCTGAGAAGGGGCTATCATCCAAGCAGCAGTCCTCGTAAGGACACTATCCTAGTTGAAGATATAACTTTAGCTCATAAAAATTAAAAGACCCGGCCGACAAAGGTGATAATAACAAAAGAAGAGAGAAATGGAGAAGAGAGAAAATATTTAGCAACCATGTAGAAAAAATGAGAATCATGACATACAATTGTTGATATTATAGCATAATTTTATGATAATTATGTATATGACACTATAAACTTATTTATAAAAAATGTTTTTAATTTTTTTTTACATACATTATTGAATTGGAATAATGGTCACATTAATGATTTTTTATAAAGATATTATTGTTTGATGGATTATATGCTTATATACCATTTATAGGTTATATTACATAAAGACTAATATTATAGTACACGAAAGGAACTATATCAAATAAATGATTTATAACTGTCATGTCTCTTATTAGTTCTTACTTAATTATGATATACGGTGAGACTAATTTATGTAAATTTTTAGCATTACTATATGCATATTATTTTAGTATATTTATTAAATCATGAAGAAAGATAATGTTATGTGAATCAAGTGAGAAAATATAAAATGTGGCCCATATAAATAAATAAAATAACGAGCTCTTAAATGATTTAATAGAATATTAATATTGGAACCTATTGATCAACTTATATTTGAATAATTGCATAATTGATGAAGGTATGAAAAAAAAGAATCTTTAGAAAAGTAGTCCTTTCTCTACCTATAACAACACGTTTTATTCGATCAAAACTTACGTAAACAATTAAAAAGGGTTTAAAAGAAAAACATGATTTTCTTCATCAATTCATATCCGATATTTCAATCTCTAAAAGGATTTACTATGAATCAAAGTATATTTTTTTTCAAGGCTTTCTTTAGATATTTATTTTAAATATTAAAATCAAGAAGTTCTAAGATCATATATCTATTATAATCTAATATGATTGTTAGTCATATAATTGCTAGCACCATCACCATCTCTATGGTCATGCACCAACATAATTTTATTCATGTTTTTAGGGCCGCCGCGATGTCGGGTGCGACAGAATGACGACTCCACTGGGAACCAAGACTAAGCTTTGTCTTTATTTGTTAAAATTGCTATAAATGTTTGTTGTGTTGTTTTTTTTTATTTTATTTAGTTTATTTTTTTTTTATTGCCTTAGCATCCATATTTATTCATGTCCTCATATACATTGAATATAGATTTGTGCCTTCACACACCACGCATTTCATAATAAATATCTGTTATACAAACTTTATGTTAAGTGGGAGAATAGCGGTACCCCAATGGCTTTGGCCTGGGTAAGACTCGTGAAACCATCCAACTTTCGCCTGATTGTTTACTCGATAGTGGTTGGTATGCCTAAACTGATATTATTCAGGGCCTCTATCTTCACGCTACTTGTAAGCCTCACATCAACCTTTCGAGGAAGATCACTAAGCATGCGAAAGACCTTTCAAATACTAGATAGCAACCTACCCTAAGCATGTAATGACTAGAACTTATCCTTTAGGTTGTTCTCTATGTAAGTTTCACTAAAGTAAAGCTTAACATATATCATTTCATAACAGGATTATTATTTCGGGTGACATAATGGCTGTTAATCGAGAAGTCAGCGCTATTGAGTATGGGCTTGAATCTGAATCATTGCATATGACCGAGGGAGACTGCCCTAGACTAGATGACAGTGGGATACCACTGCTAAAAGAGGTGAGATGTGTAATAAATGATGCCATTCGTTTGATTCCACTCACCAAATACTTGGATGATGAGACAAAATTTACTAAGATATATGGGAGAGTTTTGCATCTTTTAAATGTGCCGGTACTGCCATTGGCCATAAGAGCTCTGATTCATTTTTGGGATCCTGATTATCGATGTTTTACATTTGGGGATGTCGATATGGTTCCTACCATTGAAGAATATGGTGTTTTGACAGAATTTCCTGAGGATATACATAAGGTTTACTTTCATCAAAAGATTGAGGATACTATAGAGGAGCTTGCTAAGCTATTGGGAATCCAGCAAATGAGTTTGTATAGAGAAAAAAATAATTCCGGGGGTTTGAGATGGAAATGGCTAGAAGAGTTGTTGATTGCTAAAAAGTCTAATCCATGTGCTAAAGTAGAAGTATACAGAATATTGGCTTTGAGAATATTTGGGTTGATTTTGTGCCCTTCATCTGCTGGAATTGTTAGTTTAGAGGCAGCCAATTTGTTTGTTGAGTATGAGAAGACTAAAATTAATCCTTCTGCTGCGATTTTGGCTGAAACTTTTTTGTCCCTCAATCATTGCAAAAGGACTGGAAAAGGTTCTATGAGATGTTGTGTGCCATTGTTGTTCATTTGGATGGTAAGTCATATAGAATCCGAGACACCAATATTCCGGAATTTTTGGTGGTTTGATCAAAGGCCACTAGAGTTATTGGTATCTAGTGAATGGAAAATTTTTTCTGAAGATGACTGGGGGGTAAAATTACAAGGAATCCCACGAAGCAAGTTTAATTGGAGAGCTCCTTGGATGAGAAATGTAACGTACTTAATGAGTTGCGGGAAGAAGCTTTAGGTACCTTTGATTGGAGTGACTGGATATATTAGCTATGCACCTGCTTTAGTTGCAAGACAGTTTGGGGGCGTACAAAGCATCCCAAGAACGGTTGGTTTATCTCAATTTGCTGGAGTATACAAAGGAGCTACCATGGAGATCTTGGAGATCATTAAACAGGATTGGAAATCTTTGGTACTTGTGAAAAAGGAGACTGGATTAAGGAATCCTACAGTTAGTGAAAAGTATCCTGAATGGCGTAATGGAGGAGTCTCTTATATGGCAGAAGTTTCTGAATCTGTGGGCATTCGAAGAAAAAGAGTAAACTGTGAAGAAGAATTAAGAAAACAAGTAAAAGTGTTACAAGTTGAGCTTAA
This sequence comes from Populus alba, assembly GCF_005239225.2. Classification (NCBI taxonomy): domain Eukaryota; kingdom Viridiplantae; phylum Streptophyta; class Magnoliopsida; order Malpighiales; family Salicaceae; genus Populus; species Populus alba. The sequence goes on along the minus strand of NC_133301.1, from coordinate 5,148,699 downwards.
AGCAAATGAGGAACAGAGAGTGTCTTTAGAGCGGCAGCTAGCCAAAGAAAAGGGTTTAAGGAAAATAGCTGAAGAAGAAAGGGACTCTGGTGGTCAAGACTTGATAAAGGCAAAGACTGACTTGGAAACACAAAAGATAATTAATCAGGACATGACGTATTACATGGAAAAAGCTAAGCATTGGGAAGAGTTAGCCATCAAAACACAAGCTATATTGAAAATGCGTCGAGCGGACATTGTTAAGTTCAAAGACCAATTGGGAAGAGCTGAGGCTTTAACTAAAATTCATGATGAGCAAAAAGCAGAGATGAACAGTCATAAAGCTGAAGCGGAAGCATTGAGATCTAAGCTGGACAAAGAAAAATTAAAGACCGTGCAACTTATAGGAAACCAAAAAGTGATAAAGCAACATAATCAAACATTGGATAATGCCAATAACTTTTTTTCTAGAAACAACTTGATACATACTGAGAGGATAAGGGAACTACAAGATCAGATTAATCGAGCAGCTGCAGAAGCCCATTTATTACGAGTAGAAGCTCGTCAGGTGGGAAGAGATATAATGAAATATCGAAGAAGCATGGATAACACCGATCTTTTTTTAAAAGCAATAGCTACTAGAGGCAGTGTTTTTTCTCCTGTAATAGATTAGATTAATTTTTTTTTATTATTATTATATTGTAAGCTTTTGAATAAGTAATAAGAGGGTTGAAACCCACATTTTTCAATGCAAAGATATGTGTATATAGCTGAAAGCCCAAATGTCAAAAAGCTAAGCAGATTTCTTCTCGGCATCGCAACAATGATATCAAGTTCAAGCTCAACCCATATATCCAAAGAATGACGGCCATATGTCACCAACAAAAAGCAAATCTATATCCAATATGTGGCATTCACATTCATGCATCACATACATTTGCTTATAGATTGTCATATTCTGCATATAACAGGTGAAATATAGGTCCCCAACCTAAACGTATTCATAATACTCGTTCACGAAAGAAAATGGAAAATGAAGAGAGAAATCAGCTAGAAATTCAACACCAAAGAGAGCTGGTTCAACACCAAAGAGAGCTGGAAAGCCTGAAAAAGGATGTAGCAAGGCTTACCAGCTTGCTTGAACAGGCTTTGAGGCCTAGAGTTGGAGAAGGGACATCTTCTCAACAAACATTTACACCTCCGCCTCCTGTTGTTCCGCCATTTGAGCCTCAACATGCTGCTCATTTCGCACCTACTCAATCAGCACATCCAATGAGGGTCCCCCATACTGTGTTGATAGAAGAAGAACCTCAAAGGAACAATATCATAGAGGAAAATGGTCTGGAAAAACTAGCTGGTTTAGAAGAAAGAATGAAGGCAATAGAGGGGAATAGTTTGTATGATCCGGTAAAGGCTGCTGAAATGTGTTTAGTGCCTAATGTGGTTATTCCCAGAAAATTCAGAGTTCCAGAATTTGTTAAATATACTGGAACTCAATGCCTAATCACCCATCTTAAAGCATACTGTAATAAGATGGCTGAAGTAGTCCATGATGAGAAGTTATTGATCCATTTCTTTCAAGATAGTTTAAGTGATGCTGCTTTTGCTTGGTATATGCGCTTGGATAATACCAAGATATCCGATATTTCAATCTCTAAAGGGATTTACTATGAATCAAAGTATATTTTCTTTCAAGGCTTTCTTTAGATATTTATTTTAAATATTAAAATCAAGAAGTTCTAAGATCATATATCTATTATAATCTAATATGATTGTTAGTCATATAATTGCTAGCACCATCACCATCTCTATGGTCATGCACCAACATAATTTTATTAACGAGTTAATTAGCGATTCCTTAGAGATGAAATCTAGCTTCAATCATTTTTTTTAAAAATAACATAAGCTTTGTATGCAGCTAATTTGAGGAATTTAATGAGTGCTCGGTGCGGCCATTTTTCAAATTTTTTTTTAAAAAAAAAAAAAAAAGAAGCGAAAGGGTTACCTCCAGTATAGCAGTTAAAAATATAAAATAAAAGGATAACAAGGCCTTGATCCATGCATGAGAGGGAGACAACATATTTAAGGTCGAAACTATTGGATGCTATGTTAGATACTGAAATTATCATTTCCTTGCTATTTGCAGATCAAGAAAGACGACAGAGACATGAAATGGAAGTGCAGATACAAATATGGCAATGTTGGCAAATTTGAAGGCCACAGAATTCGCGGGAACTGCGGTTATAAGGGACAAATTCTCTCTCAACTATTTTTGTAAAACCCTTAGCTAACCAAGTTTTGAATAGATTACCTTAAAACTCTCCTGATCAGATCCCTGCTGTCGTTTACTTAACAATAATCTGTAATTTCATAACCAACGATATTGCTGCAACATTAAGAAAAAGATAGCAGAAAACACATTCTCCATCTTTCGCATCTCTTCTTCTCTCTGCCTTAGCTGAATTCTAAGGCAGAGAGATCTCTGCCTCAAAAATATTGTTGTCAAAATGGTTTTCCAAGATTTTGATCTCCTATCCGAGAGAAGAAGATTAGAAAGGCAACAAAAACTTCGAAAGAAAATTGCCATTGCTGCAGTCTCAGGTATTGCTTTCTTTGTTATAGTCGGTGCTGGAGTTTTCGCCCTCGTCTCTAATCACAAGAGCAGCCCAGGAAACAACGGAGGATCAGCTGTGCCTCAGCCTGTAGAATCCGCAAAACCGATATCACGTGTCACCAGGGTTATCAAAATGGTATGTAATGCTACCACTTACCAGGAGACATGCCAAAAAACCCTCGAGAAGGAAGTGGAAAAGGACCCTTCTTTGGCTCAACCCAAAAATCTTCTCAAGATAGCAATCAAAGCAGCCGATGAAGAGATAAAAAAGGTTTTAAAGAAAGCCTCATCCTTCAAATTCGACGACCCACGGGAGAAAGCTGCATTTGAAGATTGTCTAGAACTCGTTGAGAATGCTAAAGAAGAATTGAAAGACTCTGTTGCCCATGTTGGTGATGATCTGGGAAAGCTTGCTAAAAATGCCCCGGACTTGAACAATTGGCTCAGTGCGGTCATGTCTTACCAGCAAACTTGCATTGATGGATTCCCTGATGGAAAGTTGAAATCTGATATGGAAAAGACATTTAAGGTATCCAAGGAGCTCACCAGCAATTCCCTTGCGATGGTTTCATCATTGACTTCATTTATGAAAAGTTTTCCCTTTCCAGCAGCACTGAACCGTCGGCTTCTGGCAAAGGAAGACAATTCACCCGCATTGAACAAGGATGACCTTCCTGGATGGATGAGTAATGAGGATCGCAGAATATTGAAGGGTGCTAGTACAGACAAGCCAAAACCAAATGTTACCGTGGCAAAAGATGGTAGTGGTGACTTCAAAACTATTTCCGAAGCATTGGCGGCCATGCCAGCAAAATATGAAGGACGGTATGCAATTTTTACGACGTTGGTATATGGAACTATTACGTTAATTGATGATAATTCATCGTTTGAAAAATATCATAAACTACCATTTCGGTTGATGCTTTATGCTCTTGGCCAACATATTTATTTGGGGTGAAAATGGCTTATATTTTCTCATGGTAATGCAGGTATGTTATCTTTGTTAAACAGGGAATTTACGATGAGACCGTGACAGTGACAAAGAAGATGGCGAACATCACTATCTACGGTGATGGATCACAAAAGACCATTGTGACAGGGAACAAAAATTTTGCTGACGGAGTTCAAACTTTCAGAACTGCCACTTTTGGTATATTGATCGCTTTGACACTCTGATCCTAACAACTACATTATGCAAATCTTTTGTTCACCGGAAAGATGTCTGGATAGCATTTTTATCAGATTACCTGGCTAAATATACAATTTGAATTCATCGAAGTAGAAAAAAATTGCTAGTTAGATTCCTTCTTCTTATCAGCAGCCTAAATGACATAAAAAACTGGAACCAAATTTTGCAACCTCGGAACTTGCATTCCAAGTTCCTTTCTCCTAGACCAGGATTTTAACATGAAATATACGTTCTGCAGCGGTGTTAGGAGATGGATTTTTGTGCAAAGCTATGGGATTCAGAAACACAGCAGGTCCAGAGAAACATCAGGCTGTGGCTATCAGAGTCCAAGCTGATCGTGCAATATTCCTGAACTGTCGTTTTGAAGGATACCAAGATACCTTGTACGCACAAACACACCGCCAATTCTACAGAAGCTGTGTCATTACCGGCACTGTTGATTTCATCTTTGGAGATGCAACAGCCATCTTCCAGAACTGCCTTATTACTGTCCGGAAACCATTGGAAAACCAACAAAATCTCATTACGGCCCAGGGCAGGGTTGACGAACATGAAACTACAGGAATTGTTCTTCAAAATTGTCGCATCGAACCAGACAAGGACTTGGTTCCTGTAAAGACCAAGATCAGGAGTTACCTGGGAAGGCCCTGGAAAGAATTTTCAAGAACTATTATCATGGAATCAACGATTGGTGATTTTATTCACCCTGATGGATGGTTACCATGGCAAGGAGAGTTTGGACTCAAAACTCTGTATTATGCAGAATACAACAATAAGGGAGCTGGTGCAAAGACAACTGCAAGGATCAAGTGGCCTGGCTATCATATCATTAATAATGAAGAGGCCATGAAATTCACTGCTGAGCCTTTCTATCAAGGGGATTGGATTAGTGCTACCGGCTCTCCTATTCACCTTGGTTTGTTTTCATTGAGTGGTCAAAACTGAAGATTTGATGTGGGGAAGAATGTTGCTCTGTCATTATTTTGTTTTTGTCATCTCATTTCCTCAATCTCTTAAATTATATAACAGAATTGATGGCGTATGTATAACACATATTTAAGAGATATTACTTAGCTTATTACTTCTCTTTTAATCAACTTGAGAGGAGAGCTCAACCTTTTGCGACAAGCACGAACTTATGTGATGACTGCATTTTCCATCTCAATGTGATGTTTTAAATTTCAAACAGGATTAACAATCTTAGAGAAATTTCATGATATCTTCTTACTGAGTGATATCATCTACTTCTGCGAGAGAAGTTACAATACAAGATGGCATATACAGGATATAAACTTCTAATTTTGTGTGTGTGTGTGTAATATAAAGGAACTATATTCATACATTAGTAATTCATGGTAAGATTGTGTGCAGATTGTACGTTGACTTGGATCAAGCTGCCTTTGAAATTCTCAAATTCAGGCAAATGGACGCTGCATCTAACTAGGGACCAAGTCCTAGGTCTTCTTGTCTCCGTTACTCATGCCATGTGTTGAAGATTCTAAAGTAATTAAGACAGATTTGAAGTTGATTTGTAGGGAGTAAAAACAGAAAGTCAAATATCCTTTTCTATAAATCAGAACCTAGCAATAATATCTATTTATGTAGTTAATAACTGTTCTAATATAGATCTGTAGATGCTGTATATATTCAAGAATTCATTTTGAAAAAAAGTGAGAAGTCAGAATTTAACAACTCTCCATATGGTATCAGAGCCTAAACCAAGCTTATTTTTTCCTAAGCCTATCTCTCTCTAAATCTGGGATTTCCCCTCCTCTCTTCCCATCTGTTTTGTCTAGATCTGAAAAAACATGTCTGAAAACACTACAAAAGAAACCCAAATATCAGGGGAATTCCAGAGTTTACAGTCATCCTATCGACTGAATGGAAGAAACCATCTAAAGTGGTCACAGATAGTAAAAACCTTTCTCAAAGGAAAGGGAAAGATTAATCATTTGATGGACAATCCTCCTAATCCAGAAGACCAAGGGAAAGATTAATCATTTGATGGACAATCCTCCTAGTCTAGAAGACCCAAAGTTTACACTTTGGGATGAAGAAGACTCCATGATTATGTCATGGCTATGGAACTCTATTATGCCAAAAGTCTGCGGGCCTTATATGTTTCTAGTTACAGCAAAAGACATATGAGATGCAGTGAGACAGACCAACTCTAAAATGAAGGATGTTGCGTTAATCTATGAGATTAAGTCGAAGCTTTCAATGACCAAACAAGGTAATATGATGGTTATTGAATATTACAATACCATGAAAAGTTTTTGGTTGGAATTGGACTATTATCAGGATTTCAAGATGCAGTGTTGTGATGATGCTGTGATTTTAAAGAATTATGTAGAAAGAGAAAGGATCTTTGAATTTCTTGCAGGACTCAACATAGAATTTGATCAAATACGAGTCCAAATACTTGGAAAGGAATCTTTGCCCTCACTCAATGAGGTATTCTCGGTAATAAGGGCTGAAGAAGGAAGGAGAACTGTGATGCTTGAGGTCCCAAATACTGAAGGTTCTGCTATGATGATAACTAATAGCAGAAACCTAAGTAATGCCAGCAAAAACAAAAATGATGCCATGAATGGTGTAGAAGTGGTGAAGACTGAAAGGAGAAAATTCTTTAAAGATGATCAGTTTTGTAACTATTGCAAGAAATCAGGTCATACAAAGGAGACTTGCTGGAAACTCCATGGAAAACCACCAAGGATGGGGCATAATGGAGGACACAAATGGAACCATTCAAGAGGATATGCACACTTGACAAATTCAGAAGAGACAGCACATGAGTCCAGCACCCCAGAGGTGAGAGGATTCAATAAAGAGGAAATTGAACGCTTAAGAACCTTACTCAACATAATGGAGAAACCATCTGGATCATGTTCTCTTGCTCAAAATGGTAAAATTCAAGTTTCTCATGTCTTTAGTGCCTCAAACAAGAACCATTCCAGCATCTGGGTCATTGACTCAGGTGCAACAGCCCATATGACTTATTCTGCAGATGCCTTCACATCCTATCAACCCTGTCCTAGCAGTAAGAAGATCACAGTGGTTGATGGATCTCTAACCACAGTTGCAGGCCAGGGAACAATCCCTCTTAATCCTGTATTTACTCTTAAAAGAGTATTACATGTTCCTAATCTTACTGTAAATCTGTTGTCTATCCAGAAACTAATTAAAGACATAAATTGTAGTGTAACTTTCTTCCTTGATCACTGCATATTTCAGGACCTAGCTACGGGGAGGACGATTGGACAAGCTAGAGTCAAGGATGGGCTGTACATGCTTGGAGTGCAAGACAACAGTAGTAACTCCCCTTCTCTATCATTCATTTCAATTAATTCTAATAAAACTGATGTTTGGAATCATCATCGTTGCTTAGGACATCTATCATTTAAGACTCTTAGGAACATGTTTCCATCTTTATTTAAAAATCTTGATGTTGAGCAATTTCATTATGAAATCTATGAATTTGCAAAGCACCATAGAGTGCCTTTTCTTATAAGTGATTCAAGATCTGTGTCTCCATTTACTATAATTCACTCGGATATATGGGGTCCATATAACATTCCTAATATTTCAAGAGCAAAAGGTTTTGTAACATTTATTGATGATTGCACCCGAATGACTTGGGTTTACCTTCTTAAAAGAAAATCTGATGTGAGTCATATCCTTCCAAACGTTACAACTATGATAAGGAATCAATTTGGGGTTAGCATTAAGGGTTTTAGAACTGATAATGCTAGGGACTACTTTAAACAGATTTTATCACCATACTTTGAAAAAGAAGGGATTATTCATCAATCATCTTGTGTTATTACTCCCCAACAAAATGGGTTAGCAGAAAGAAAAAATAGACATCTCCTTGAAACTACTCGAGCTTTACTTTTCCAACATCAAGTTCCAAAACATTATTGGGGAGAAGCAGTTTTAACCTCTACGTATTTGATAAATCAAATACCTTCAAGAGTTATTGGTTTCAAAAGTCCTTTAAACTATTTGTCAGAATTCTTTCCAAAGAATAATTTTTATTCTAAAATTCCCCCAAGGATCTTTGGGTGTGTCACCTATGTTCACATTCATAAACATCAACAAGACAAACTTGATGCTAGAGCTTTTAAGTGTGTTTTCATAGGATATTCCATCACACAAAAAGGTTACAAATGTTATCATCCATCTTCAAAGAGATTTCTTGTGTCAAAGGATGTAAGTTTTAATGAAAATCAGTCTTTCTTCAACAAATCTTCTCTTCAGGGGGAGGAAAACAACATAGAAGATAAGACTAACAATGACTTTGACATTTTTTTTCATTCCAAATCCCATCTAGGCAGCAATCATCTCCCATTTCACCATCTTGTGAGTCTCCAAATATTACTCTGTAGGGAGAAACTACTGCTGACAGACCTCTTCAGGTATATAGAAGAAGGATACAGCCTGATTTGACTCTTTTGCAAGCCTAAGAATCCGAACCAGAGCAAGGTAATGAACTTTCTCATTCATCTCTACCTATTCCTGACCTGGATCAGCCAATTGCTATTAGAAAAGGAAGAAGAGAATGCACTAAGAATCCCTTATATCCTATAGCTAATTTATGTCATTTCAAAAGTTCTCACCATCACATAAAGCCTTTCTCTTAAAAATAAACACTATACCTATCCCAAAAACCTTACATGAGGCTCTAAGAAATGAGGATTGGAAAACTGCCATGAGAGAAGAGATGAATGCACTAGAGAGGAATCAAACATGGGAAATAGTTGAGTTACCAAAAGAGAAGAAAACAGTAGGGTGTAAATGGGTTTATGCCCTGAAATATAAAGCTGATGGCAACCTAGAAAGGTATAAAGCCAGGCTAGTTGCAAAAGGATTTACACAAACATTTGAGATAGACTATCAAGAGACATTTGCTCCAGTTGCTAAGATGAACACCATTCGAATTCTGTTTTCTTTATCTGTTAATCTTGGATGGTGTAAGCAGCAATATGATGTTAAGAATGCCTTCTTACATGGAGAGTTGGAAGAAGATGTTTATATGGATCCACCACCAAGATTCAATCACTCCCTTCTTCCCAACTAGGTCTGCAGACTAAAGAAGACACTCTATGGCTTAAAACAATCTCCTAGAGCCTGGTTTGAAAGGTTCACCAAAGCCATGGTTTTTATGGGATATCGACAAAGCCAAGGAGATCATACTTTGTTCATCAAACACTCCATTTCAGGGGGAGTTACTATTCTAATTGTTTATGTTGATGTCATTATAATAACAGGTGATGACTATGTGGAAAGAGATAAGTTGAGAAAAAGACTTTCAGCAGAATTTAAAATCAAGGCATTGGGGAAGTTGAAATACTTTCTTGGCATAGAAGTGGCACATTTAGAAAAAGGGATTTTTATCTCTTAACAAAGTATATTCTTGACCTTTTAAAGGAAACATGAATGGTAGACTGCAGACCATGTGAAACACCTATTGATCTAAAGCACAGACTTGAGAATGATGAGGAAGGAGCCACAACTGACAAGGGTCAAAACCAAAGGTTAGTTGGTAAGTTCATCTACTTAGCTCACACTCATCCAAACATTGCTTATGTCGTGAGTGTGGTGAGTCAATTTATGCACAACCTGAAAGATTCACATCTCCAGGCAGTGTATAGACTCCTCAGATACTTGAAGTCTACTCCTGGAAAAGGAATTTTGTATAAAAATCATGGTACTCTGAACCTTGAATGCTATACAGATGTAGACTATGCTGGTGCATTAACAGATGGAAGATCAACATCAGGTTATTGTACTCTGCTGGGAGGAAATCTTGTGACATGGAGAAGCAAAAAACAAAGTGTTGTGTCAAGATCAAGTGCAGAAGCAGAATTCAAATCAATGGCACTTGGAATTTGTGTGTTACTATGGATGAAGATTATCTTAGAAGATTTAAGAATCAAGTGGGATGAACCAATGAAGTTGTACTGTGACAATAAGGCTATCATTGCAATAGCACACAATCCAGTGCAACATGATAGAACTAAACATATGGAGGTAGACAGACATTTCATCAAAGAAAAGTTAGAGAGTAGATTGATATGCACTCCTTATGTGCCTACCGGGGAACAACTTGCTGATATACTTACTAAAGGTGTTCAGAATCCTGTGTTAAAAAACACCTTAGACAAGCTAGGAATGAAAGATCTCTTCCATCCAGCTTGAGGGGGAGTGTTGAAGATTCTGAAGTAATTAAGGCAGATTTGAAGCTGATTTGTAGGGAGTAAAAACAAAAAGTCAAATATCCTTACCTATAAATCAGAACCTAGCAATAATACCTATTTATGTGTAGTTAATAGCTGTCATAATATAGATCTGTAGATGATGTATATATTCAAGAATTCATTTTGAAATAAAGTGAGAAGTCAGAATTTAACAACTCTCCATACCATGTAACCGAGCCGAAGTAAGCAAATGGAGACGGGAAAAAGAAAAAAAAATGACTTGGTAGCTAGCTCTTTCATTAAAAAATGAACAGTAATTCCTAATGCCAACCCCATAAAGGCTGTGCATGGAAAATATATATTCACATGCTCCAAAATTTACATTATTTGGTTGACTATGTGAGGCCACGATACAGAATAAAATCATGAGCTACAAAGAATATATATATATATATATATATATATATATATATATATATATAATATATATATATATATATATATATATATATATATAAAGGTAACTCTTTCACAAGCTATAGCTAAGTAGATGAGCAAGCAGAGCAAGCCGGAAGTCCCGGAAACGTCTCATAATCATCGTTGCCTCTGCTGTGGTTTTGGTCGCAACCATTATCGGTGCATTGTAATTTATTTTTCTATATAATTGCTATTATTTTGGTTATGTTATTCGATTCTTTTATCAAAGATGGTCGTTAATTCAAATGAATTCAATTTATATAATATTAATAGATAGGTGCATGATGTGAACAAAAATTTTAAGATTTTTAAGATAAGCAAGTCACCCGTTATTGAGACCATTTCTTAGAAAAGCATGGAGTTTTCTAAGAATTTTTAAAAGGGGCCGGTCACCTGATATTGAGACCGTTTCTTAGAAAAGTGTGGAGTTTTCTAAGAATTTCTAGATGGGCCGGTCACCCAATATTGAGATTATTCCTTAAAAAAGCGTGGAGTTTTCTAAGAATTTTAAAATGGGCAGGTCACCTGTTATTGAGACCATTTCTTAGAAAAGCGTGGAGTTTTCTAAGAATTTTAAAAGAGGTCGGACACTTGATATTGAAATTGTTTCTTAGGAAAGCGAGTTTTCTAAGAATTTCTAGATGGGCCGGTCACCCGATATTGAGATTTATTCCTTAGAAAAGCGTGGAGTTTTCTAAGAATTTTAAGATGGGCAGGTCACCCGATATTGAGACCATTTCTTAGAAAAGCGTGGAGTTTTCTAAGAATTTTAAGAGGGGCCCGGTCACCTGATATTGAGACCATTTCTTAGAAAAGCGTGGAGTTTTCTAAGAATTTTAAGATGGGCAGGTCACCTAGTATTGAGACCGTTTCTTAGAAAAGCATGGATTTTTCCAAAAAAATTTAAGGTGGGCAGGTCACCCGATTTTGAGACCATTTTTTAGAAAAAGCATGGAGTTTTCTAAGAATTTTAGGATGAGTAAGTCACCCGATAATCGGACCATTTTGAAAAAACAAAAATGGAGTTTTCCTTGAAATCTTAAATATGCAGGTCACTTGATAGGGAGACCATTGTTTAAGAAAAACAATGACATTTATAAGGATCAGACAGTTTATCTTTACAACATTTACTACGCAAAGTGCTTGATAAGTTCTGCTTCGTAAGCATTGTAAGGAGGGGGCATTTGTTGTTACTCAATTTTGGACCCCACGTGCTGGAGACGATGTATACCTTTTTTGAAGAGAATGTAGAAGTTTAGCTCATATTCGCCAGAAGATTAACAAAAGCACAGAAACAAATATTGTTGTTTTTTTCAAAACCTTTTTTAAGCTGTTTTTGCTCTTTTTAGCCTTCCCCTTTACTACCAAAATAATCAGGTTTTCTTAGGTTGATCAGGAGTCGTCATAATGCTAAATTCGTTCCTTTTTATCTGGTCTTTAAGGTTGAATAAATCCCTCAAAATTTGCACTAAAAAAATGGTTATGCTGCTGTCGCAATTTTTTATTCCAAACTTAGGCTCTGATTCTGACTCAGTTTCGTACCATATCTGACCATCCTAGGTATATTTTGTCACTCATTACATATTAAAAAATTGACGTACACCTTTAATAGGTCCTAGGGATCATTTTTCTTAGAGCAGATTCTCAGTCAGATTTGGATGCTCAACATTGTCGGATCAAGAACCTTTTTGACCAACTAGATTACTGCTAGATTCTGTCTCTAAAACGATTTTTATCTCACTTTGACTCCTTCATCAAAGATGTAGTCCTGGACGCGTAGATAAATTTGGGCTTTTGAATCGCTTGATTTCAATATCAGAAGCTCAAGATATTCCCCTTTGAATATCTAACGTGAAGGTAGAGAATTCTGACACGAGAAGGATATTGACTCGAGTCTGCACTAAAAAAACTCTATTTTTGGCCTAGTTTTTGTGATTTTTGTTCTTAGTTCATACTCTCAGTCATATCAGAATTCTCGGTATTCGTTAGTTTTTGAGTTAGACCTGGAGATCCCTTTTGACCCACTAGATTACTACCAGTTTCTGTTTTGTAAAAAGATTTTATCTCACTTCGACGCCTTCATCAGAGTTGTAGTCCTAGACGCATAGATGAATTTAATCTTTTGAATCACTTGATTTTGATATTAGAGACTCAAGATGTTCCCGTTTGAATATCTAACGTGAAGGTAGAGAATTCTGCCGCGAGAAGGATATTGACCTGAGTTTGCACTAAAAAAAACTCTATTTTTGTCCTAGTTTTTGTGATTTTTGTTCTTAGTTCATACTTTCAGTCATATCAGGATTCTAGGCATTCGTCAATTTTTGAGTTAGACCTGGAGATCCCTTTTGACCAACCAAATTACTGTTAGATTCTGTTCTGTAAAAAGATTTTATCTGACTTTGACTCCTTCATCAAAGTTGTAGTCCTAGATGTGTAGATGAATTTGGGCTTTTGAATCACTTGATTTCAATATCAGAAGCTCAAGATATTCCCATTTGAATATCTAATGTGAAGGCAAAAAATTCTGCCGCGGGAAGGATATAGCCCAAGTTCGCGGGGTTGTTTCGAAGGATTTTTTTTGGACCAGGGACTGAATCGAAAATTGTTAAAATGAGGGATGGAATTGAAGAAGGATATTGAAAGCTGGAGAGGGGGTTGGATCATCATAAATGACAAGATTTTTTCCACACCAAATAAGGAAAATGAGACTTTGCAGTTGCACCCTCCATCTGATTTCTTTCCTTTTTTTCGCTGCAAATTCCTATTGTTTTTCTTTTATCATCAGGCCTAATTTTGGAGCTGCATCCATGTTTTTTCTTGCCTCATTTCAAAGGGAGCAGCTAGCCTTATGGAAGGAAAGAAAATAGCCACACCCTCCTCTAAAACTGGAAAGAAATCAGACGTAAAGCACTAGCACAAAATCAGAATATTGCAGCTTCCTTTTGCATTTTTTTTACTGCAAATCAGTAGGGATTTATGTCCTAGGATTAATGCATTGAATCCTTCCTAAATAGAGACCTATTTAGACTATATATAAGCCCTTCTAATGACCTAATGGGGGCAGCAAAAAGAGAGCAGAAAAATAAGAGAAAACCGGAGAGTAAGAGGCAGAAAAAACACAGCAAAGAGAGACAAAAAAAAAACGCAAGAGAGGCAGAGTTAAAGAAAAAACACAGTAAATAAAGGGATTTTCTTTCTTGCATTCGGGTGTTATTGTGAGGAAAGAAGAGAGCAAAAAGAGAAGACGGAGAGGGAGATTTGCTGCTAAATCTTGATAGCAACGTGCGCTTGGTTTTCCATTTCATTTTCTGCAGAAAAAAATGTTGAGACCTGCAGCCCATAGCTGAATTATTTCATTCACTTCAGTATCTCTATTTTCTTCTGTCAGTTACCAATATACAAGGAGCTGCAGGTATAATGCCCAATCTCTCCTCCTTTGTTATTTTTATACTAGACATTCGGTTGTAAAGTTGTTTTCTCCCTTCTGAATAATTGGTTTCTGTTTAGTAAAGCCAACGCTGGCCCATTATTTATTTCATGATATTGAGTTCAGCTGTTGTCTATGTAAAAAGGGTGTGTCTTTCATGTTTAGAAATTTCTACATATAGGGATTTTCCTTTGTTTCTAAATATAGGGATTTTCCTTTGTTTTCCTTACACCCGCTAGAGAAGAAATTAGCCGGCCTTTTTTTTAGTGATTGCTCCTAGTTTTATTTTTGTTCTTGTTGTCTGCACATTGAGTTGGCTTTGATTTTTTTTTTTTATTGCTTAAAGCTTATTATAAATCTTAGAATATATATATATATATATATATATATATACACACACACACACATGATGGTTGTTTAGCTTTTATTGTGATTTTTCTTTTGTGTTTAATTGTGATGCTATGTGTTTCGATAAAAAAAATTTACAAGTTTTCTTGTGTGTTGCATGCGGCGAATACCCTAACATGTTTTGAATGTTTTTTTTTTATACAAAAAATATTGGAAGTTTTAAAAATGTGTTTTCACATGGATTTCGTAAACACAACAAAAAAATTATTTTCTTGCATTTCTGGATTTTACAACATGTTTGTAAAAATCCAAAGGGTATTGGCCAATATTCCAAAAAATATAAAAATCTTATTTTGGGGGGAATTCATCTATTATTCACCGCTAATGTTTGGATAAAGAAATCCTTAAAGGACGAATATCCAAAATATTATTGGGAGTAATAAATCTGCACACATCCTTGAAAGAAGCCTTGATTATAATCGAGGACATTTCAATTTTTTTTTACTCCACGGTTTACGAGCCATGAGAGTATAAAATACTAAAAAAACATAGGTTTTTTTTAGCGCCCTAGATTTCAAAATTTTTTGTCCCTCCTTGCGATTTACGAGTCGCAAACTCTTGAAATACTAAGGGAAAAATGAGCTTTCGAAGCACATGGAATCTCCTTGGATTTCTATCCTAATAAATTTTATTTGAATCAAACCTAGGAAAACTGATGGGATTAGAAAACACCAACACCATAGCAATTATTGAGCAAACCAAACACCAAGTAGCTTACCTTAGATAGGGCGTACTAAGGGTGCTAATACCTTCCCTTTACGCAACCAATCCCTTGCCTTAGAATCTCTGAAAGACCAGTTAGGGTTCCTAGTGACCATAATACTAGGTGGCGACTCTTTTACACAAAAACAAAAAAAAAAACCTGAAATTCAATCGAAAGTCACCGCTCCGCCGCGAGGGTGCGACACTCTTCATAAAAATTTTATGTTTATGATTTAGCTTTTTATAAAATAATAAAAAAAAGGCTTCAAATTGAGATATTTAACTCCCATTATAACCTAAAAACCAAAAAGTGTTTAGAAGTACACAACATTGAAATAAAAAAAAGGATAGAAATTGTTACAGTAGTGGTGTGTTGGCCATGGACTATGGCTTGTTATAGGAGAGATGTAAATCTAGTGTCTCAATCCAACAAGCATCCTATGTAATCTTACTATTCATTTACATAAAACCTCACTAATTTATGAAAAGAATTTATCATCTTCATAGACTAAAATTATGTAGACTTAGTCAACTAATCCATTATAACACAAAATCATTTCCTTTCTTGCCTCTAGGTAGTCTAGAAACAAAATCTACGATAATGTCTTTTCCTTTCCACTCAGGTATCAAGAGTGGCAGCAATGGCTCTATTAGCTTTCGATGCTCAATTTTTATTTATTGGAGTACTCCACACTTGGCCATATATTATGCCACTTCCATTTTTCATATCGGCCACAAATAATTTTTTTAAAAAATCTTTGTACATATTATCATTGCTAGGGTGATCAACAAACTTAAACGCATGGGCCTCCTTCAATATCTTGTCCTTAAAGATCTTATTATTAAGTACATTCGCTTGCCTATTGCCAACATTCCATCTTTTAAAAACTGAAAAAGGGGTTTCAACTCCTATTTTCATTTTATTTATCACTTTTCCCACCTCTACATCTTTTTGTTGAGTTTTAAAAAGTAGTTATCAAGGTGTCAATCACCTACCTAGTGCCTATAAATGCCCAGTTGCTCTTGATTGTTGTCGTACTTATGTAGCCTCCCCTGCAATAACAGGACCGAAACTATCATAAACTCAGAAATTCATCATAGAAATCCTATTCCAGTTCTCTTTTAATTCATGTAAAGCACTATATGTGTTCATATTATTAGTTGTTAATATAAATAACCAAAAGACCTGAGATAGGGAGGGAGGGGACTTGTTTTGGTGATTTAGGGGCCGTCACTAATTGTTAAGAAAGGGAGTGTTCTTCCAAGGAAATGTTTTCTATGAAAACACTTTTTATGATATTGGTACTGTCTAAAGTTATCGACTTGCCCGAATGACAGATCACCAAAGTGAAGTTCAAAGAAAAGAGTGAATGACATAGAATGATTATTTAGTTAAATTCTTCCCTTTCTTGTATTTATTTCGACAAAAAATAAATAGAATTGATTGTTCATTTTTAGTTTGGTTTAGTTTCTAAACAAACCGTTTGATTTAAAACTATTAATTGCTCATTACTTAATATGAAAACTACATCGTTTACCAATTTGTCCAAATAGAGAGCCCTTCTCTATGAATGAGCTAGTTCTTTTAAAGAGTGACATATTAGCCTTCTAGACATCCTAATTCCAGTATATACCATATTTGGGCTCTAGAAATTAAATAAAAAATGTTAATTTTTTTTTTTAAAACAAAATCTTGGAATAGCTGGAGTAAGAATCCTCAAGTGAGCGTATTATGGGGGACCGTCAAGCACTCGTGATGATATCTATGTCCATACCGCTCCTCGTAACATGTACAAGAAAATTTCATTTGACAACACCTTTCTGCTTTTGAGGCATCGTTTGTTTTTACGGCTTAGTTTGCACTTTTTTTTAAAAAAAAAATTTAATTTCAAAATTATTTATTTTATATTTTTTTGGATTGTTTTTGATGTATTGATGGAAAATATATTTTAAAATATTAAAAACAAATCTATTTTTAATGTATTTTCAAACAAAAAATACTTTGAAAAAGCATTTCCTATCACAATATCAAACACCACCTAACTCAAGAATAGAAAAAACATCGTCATCTACCATATTGATTAAGTGTTGTTTCCCAAAGTATGATATTAGAAATAAAAGTTTTCTACCATTCAAAATTTACCATGTGTTATCTTTATTTTTATTTTTATATAAAACAATATTAGTAAAATTAAAATAAATAACATGGAAAATAAATGTGTTTTTATATATATTTCTTGGTAAATAAAAAGGTTGACACATGGGACTTAGTTCAGGTATTTTCTTTATAGATACAAGATCCTATAATTAAAAAATTAAACAATAAAATAATGTTATGTAACATTGGCAAAAGGCTTGAGTGCCTTTACAAATCTATATAAATAAAAAACCTCAACCTAGAAAAAACTTCTTCTTAGAGATATAAATTTCTTTCAAGACAAACTTTTTAGGCAAAAAAGTTGTCTCAAAAGCTCTCAAGCCTCCTTCATCTATCTTTGAAGTCTACAAAGAATGAAACTCTATTGGATCAAACCTAAACGTTCTATAATAGTTCTTCAACAATACTTTAAAGATGAATCAAAGGTACTCTTCAAAGCATCGAATTACCAAGTCTTATTCTGCAATACATGCCTAAATTCTTGTTCTTGCAAAGCACAAATCTTGGATTTATTTCACAAATAAATCAACTCACCATAAATTAAACTCAAATGAAAAATAAGAGGATTATTTATTCTTTTGTAAGAATATTTGAAATATTGATTGTACCTAGTCATAAATCTTTAAAAAATTAAATATTTGTACATGCGTGCTTGCTTAATTTTCATGTACTCAAATTTGTGTCCATAAATTTTTAACGACTATACTATGGACATCTCTACCTCTCATATATTCACTTCAAGAAAACATTTTCAACAACCTCTTAACAGCAACTAAGAAGAACATGATCATTGTTATTGCTCCTGAAGGCAACAAGAATTTTGAGTCAAGTCGATGACACTTTGTTGAAGATTCTTTAACTGTACCACTAAAAAAAATCCATTATCAATTTGTATATGCAAACTAAGTTGATTCTCAAGTGAATGGCAGTATTGAAATGCACATAGGGCAAAAGACTTTCTACTTTAAGTTGAAAACTACAAGTAACTCCACCATAAAAGTCAAATGGGCACATGGAACTTTTTATTGACACTGAAAAGTGATTACTTCAACAATTTGCATGTGGAGACTTCTTTATGTCAATTAACATCACCTAACAAGGCTTCAAGTTTTGGCATTATATTAGTGATGATGTGTGGGACTACATCTTTGAATTATCAAATAGCTAACGTAACAACACTTGTTGAGGGGCTTTTAGCTTCACTAAAGCCAAAGATGCAATACGGGAAATGGTATAAATGAAAGTGGGAAATGATCACCATGGATTTTGTATCGGGCCTACCTGTAGGGAAATGATGCAATATGGGTCATCGTAGATCGCTTAACAAAGTTTGCTCTATTTCTACCAGTGAAGATGATGGACCCGGTGGAGAAACTCGCTAGAATTTATGTTAATAAGGTAGTACGACTTCATGGAATCCTAATATCGATTGTCTCTTATCAGGATCTCATGTTCACCCTTTTTTTTTCCGATCCTAAAATTAGTTGTGATGTCGCGGTCGCACAAATTAATTACCCTAGCTTCAAACACAACACACAAGATAGTATAGAGCAAGCAAGGGGTCGATCCCACGAGGAAGATTTAGTTCAGATTTTTATGTTATACGTTATGCAATTTGGGGGGGGTTGGATGTTATATAGGCTAAAGAAAAATAAAACAGAAAACTATCAAACAAAATTTAATAAAATCAGAAAATTATCAAGAGAACAAACCTTGGTTGCAATCACACATCCACCTATAGAAATCAGAACTGATCCTTGAAATGAAATTCCCAGTTTATATTCTTGAATTTTTATCTTTTTCTTAACGTTGTTTTAATTAACGGATCCGCCGTATAACTAACCCTAACCAACAAATAATCACAGTGTCCGCACTAATGATTTAATCCAATGGCAACCTTAAGATCTAGATAAATTCACTATCTTAACAACTAAGTTGTCTGCTTATGTTGCTTTGATCGAATGTTCTCCCTAAGATTAATAACGTAGATCCGCTACAATTATTAAACTCAGTTGCTTCACAAGTTCATATACCACAACTCCGGTCTTGATATCAAACTTAGCAATAAATTGTCTATAATAATAACTTAGAGTCCGCTCTAGCAATTAAAATAAACAATCATAGGAAAAATAAGCATAGGAGAACAAACATATTCATCATATAAACTGAAAAGAAAAGGTAAAATAGATCTCATAGTTCTTGAAATCTGAAGGTTTCCGTGTCCTTGCAACCAAGAAAATGAGTTTAGCCTTGCATGTTTGTTGAATAACTAATCAAAAAGATGGAAGAATGCATGATTTAGGGTTTCTTAGAGTAGGGGGGCGTTTTTCTCCTCTTGGGTCGCTGCCCCCCTTCTCTTCTCTCTTATTCTTTTTTATATGCTAGGAAATCCTAATCTCTATTTTACAAAATAGTCCTCCCTTAAGTAGACAATTTACATTTAAGTAGTTCAATAACTATTTTCCTAAAAAAGGAGAAATAGCTTTGCATGAAATCTTCAAGCTTTGACTTAGAGGAGCTACATTGCTGAAATAAAAACTTGGATGTCGGTTTAGATGCTTCGGAACATAATCTGGACTCGTTTCTTCATGAAACCTGTTTGCTGGCAGAATTCAGTTGTCATCTTTGAAAAATCATATCTCCCTCATATGACATCGTTTTTGGCTGAAATTTGGAGCATTTATAGGCCTTTGAGTCAGGAATCGAAAACAATTGAGTTTGCATCAATTGGACTTTTGTAGCTCTAGATATTCAAGTCGGAATGACCGAAGGTCAACATTGGCAAATTGCGAGATTTGACTTTGAAAGCTGCGATTTCCATGCTCTTCCTTATTTTATTGTCTTGCCTTAGATGTCCAGAAAGCTATGGATGTTAGCTTTTTAATGCCACTGGAATCACTTCATTTTGACATTTAGAGCTCATGTTCTGCACAAAACATCGACTGAACGTCAAATCTGCCAATTACCTTCAATTTACTCCTTTTTGCATCTTTCATCCAAAAGTGCCTTCAAAACATAAAACAAAGAATATCAAGGCATTTTATATATAAAACATAGGCAAAACACTAGTTAAATGTGGGTGAAACTATCGAATAATATGGTTGCATCATGATGTGTGGGACTACATCTTTGAATTATCAAATAGCTAACGTAACAACACTTGTTGAGGGGCTTTTAGCTTCACTAAAGCCAAAGATGCAATACGAGAAATGATATAAATGAAAGTGGGAAATGAATCACCATGGATTTTGTATTTGGCCTACCTGTAGGCGAAAATGATGCAATATGGGTCATTGTAGATCGCTTAACAAAGTTTGCTCTATTTCTACCAGTGAAGATGATGGACCCGGTGGAGAAACTCGCTAGAATTTATGTTAATAAGGTAGTACGACTTCATGGAATCCTAATATCAATTGTCTCTTATCGGGATCTCATGTTCACCCCTTGTTTTTTGCCGAGCATACAACATGTCCTTCAAACAAGGTTGGATATGAGCACTACATTTCATCCCAAAACTGATGGTCAATCTGAAAAGGTCATCCACATCCTAAAAGATTTGTTAAGATTGTGTGCTTTAGAATTTAAAAGAAACTAGGAAGAACATATAGCATTGGTGGAGTTCATATATAATAATAATCGTCGGGCAAAAATAGGGATGACCTCGTGACACGACCAAAAGATTTGATATCTTCTCCTAAGTGCAAGAGTGTCGAAGTAATAAATAACCTAGCAAGACCAGGGTCGAACCACAAGGAGGTGAACTATATAAATTACAAATAATATTATATATTTAATAAAACAAAGAGTTTATGAGAATTTTATGGGATATTAATGTAAGGATTAAATAATGATAAAATAATTGCTAAGATTAAAGGATCCACTAATGGTGTTAGAAAAAAGTATAGTATAAACTTTTTTTATTAATCAAGTGGAAACCACACACAAAGAAGGTTCCAATATGATGATTTATCCTTAATAGTTCATTATAAATTATTAATATGATCATATTAATTATCTTTATTTAAATAACACCAAACTTTTAAATATTATCAGGAATTCATTATGCTAACTTATGTTAACAACAAATCAAGACCAGGGTCGAAACCACAAGGAGGTAAAACTATATAAATTACAGAAAATATATATATATATATATATATATATATATATATATATATATAAAACAAAGAGTTTATGAGAATTTTATGGGATATTAATATAAGGATTAAATAATTATAAAATAATTGCTAAGATTAAAGGAACCACTAATAGTATTAGAAATAAGTATAGTATAAACTTTTTTTATTAATCAAGTGGAAACCACACACAAAAAAGGTTTCAATAGGATGATTTATCTTTAATAGTTCATTATAAATTATTAATATGATCATATTAATTATCTTACTTAAATAACACCAAACTTTTTAAAATTATTATCAGGAATTCATTATGCTAACTTATGTTAACAACAAATCAAGTTTCTTTCATAGCACAAATGTAGGTTATACCATACGGTTGGCTATGAAAGTGCCAAGCATTTGGTGTACCAGGTATTATACAGCACAAATCTAGATTAACTATTTAACAAGCAAGGTATTAAGAATTAATAAGATAAAAATGATAAGACATGTTAATAGCAAGTTGTTTAGAATATAAGCATTGAAGTCCATATTGAGTTTATATTATAATTATCATAACACTATTAGTGAAACCTTTTTACCTTGACATAATAAACTTAGCTAAATATAATAAAGAAGATAAACATAAATAAACAATATAAGAACGTAAGTATAGTAAAGGAAATGAAAAGCATAAATAAGATATTAAGAAAAATATAATATAAAATAAAACTTAAACATTACAAAAATATAAAGAAAGAGAGCAAGAGCAAGATCTTGATCTAAACAACCAAGATGCCTAAATGCATGGCAAATGCCTCCTTTTATAGGCCAAAATTTAAAACTATTGATTTGATGACTAATTGTTTAATGAGTGGCCACATCTTGACTTGGTGATAATCATTATCTTATTGTTTAAACAAAACGTCATTGCTAACGTTAGAATTTGAACAGATTTTCATTATGAAAGTTCTAGAAAATTATCTCAGCTTTCCAAAAAAAGATGTAATTGGTGCATTTGGACTTCTAGAACTCTAGATATAGGTTGAACACTAAACAGTGTTTGGGCTGTAGGATAGATTTGGACTTCTCCGTTGTTGCTACAATTTGAACTTGAAAACGGCCTTTTTGAATCTTGGACTCCCATGAAAGTTTTAAGCCTATGTCTTAGCTTTCCATTCATATAGAGCATACCTAAATCCAAGTTCTACAGCTCCAGTTATGATCTAATAACCGAATGGTGTTCCAGTTTGGACTGAACCAACATATCTTTTCTAAGCTTAGCCCTCTCTTTGTCTTCTCAATTTCAATAATTAAACTCATCAATCAATCCCTTGATTTATGTGATAGGCCTGCATTTAAGATGAATATTTACCATAAATTAAAGGTATCTTATATTATTAGATATGTTATTATAAAACATGCTCTAGCTAAGGAGTTATTGAAACTTCAAGTGCAAAATGATGATATAAAACCTTGATAAAAATATATTTTTAAGTACTAATCACCCCATATAAAGCCTTATACGATTGAAGTGTAGAACTCCCTTATATTGAGAAGAGGTCAGAGACAAAAAACTGTATGGTGCAAAATTAATCAAGTTACTTCCGAAAATGTAAGAATTAGCAAAGATTAAATAAAGGCTACTCAAGATAGACAAAAGAAGTATGTATATATCCAAAGGAGACCCCTCGAGTTTAACACAGAAGACAAAGTATTTCTAAAAAAGACCCAGTTAAAGAATATATTAAAATTTAGTTTGAAGAGGAAGTTAACTCCCATATTCATCAAGCCCTTTGAAATTCTACGATGTATCAGACCTGCAAGCTACGAAATAGACTTGCCCTCCATATTTAGCCAAAGTTCATAATAAATTTCATGTCTTCTTGTTGTGAAAGACCAACATGGACCTTGCACAAGTTCTACCCTAGATTCTAGTGGAGGTTAAGGAGGATTTAACTTTTAAAGTAAAACCAATAAAGATTCTAGATTGGGGAGAGAGAATTACAAAATAAAAGGATCCCTATCATTAGGATCTTATAGCGGAACTCTCAAATTGAAGAGGAAATTTGGGAGAGGGAATCCAAAATGAGAAAGAAATAGTTTGGATTATTTGAAGAAGCAAGTATGAAATACAAATTTTAATATCAAGGATGAAAATCATATTAGAAGAGGAGAATGTAAAACCCCGTTAAAAAAATAAAATTGAATCAGTCAGTACCGAGAGGAAACATAAAGGAACCGATCAAAAATAACCTAAAAGGATACTAGGGTAAAAGTATCCAACATCCGAACAAAACTTACCCTCATTTAAGAGAGGGTATAAATACATTGAGAGGGAAAAAATGATTTTTCCTCTCCCTATAACTTGGTAGGACAACCCTAGAGCAACCCTTCCCTTGCAAAACTTTCATCTAAACTACCCTTACATGTCACCTTCCTTGAATACTTGAGTGAGAGGAGAGTTGAAGAATGAAAAGAAACCAAAAACATTAAAGAGAGGAAGGGAATAGAAGGCTGACTTGAACAACAAAAAGCAAGGATAAGAAAACCACCAAAACCTCTCCTAAAACCTGTATAAAATCATATGGTAAAGGTAACCTACTCTTATATTTCTTATTTTGAGATTTTAAAGCAAAAAAAGAAGGAAACACCAAATAAGGTGACTTAAGGTTCTTCACCCTTGATTGCAAAAAATTAAATGAAGAGATTGGAAAATTGGGATAGGAAGGATGTAATTTTAGATTCTATAACAAAACAAATTGATGCATGTTGAAGAACAAACCCTAATTAAGACTAGCTTATTGAAGGGATGATAGGAAGATGGAATGGAATGATACAATATATATGTTAATTATGACCTTTATAAGTAATTAGGAAAATGCTTAGGCTAAAATAAAATTTTAATAAATGCTATTACCTTTGTTTTGCATCATTAATTGTAGAACTTGCTTGATTATGAACTTAAAAGATTGATGTATGATTAATGCATGATAACATAAACATGTTTGTAATTGAAATGATAATTTACATGAGTAAACTAGAAAGTAAGAAAATGTTACATTTCAGCCAAGAGGAAGAACAACGAAGGAAGTTCTTTGTGTGATGAGCATCCTTAGAGAAAAAAACTAAATGGTAGAAATTAAACTCATGTGTAATATAAAAATAGTTATTAGCTTGTGTTTTATGATTTGGAATAATATTGTTGAGAATGATAAAATGAACAGTTGATGTCAATGCCCCATGTTTCGGCCTCATGAAAGCTTAGGTAGGAGAATCCTTAAAAATATTCATGTTTGAACTTAATTGTATACCACTTGACAACATTGTAATGAACTTGATGAGATTATGGAAATGAATATGATTCTTGAACATGTTTAATAGAACTTTGTAAATTGGAATGTGTAAAACATCTTATATCATGCTATAATAGATGAGAATTTGATGATACCACATGAAGAACACAAAGTATGCTTGTTAGGGAAGTGACATAGGCTTCCGTCATCTTAGAAGATAATAGGAAAGAAAGACCTTCATAAAGATAATAGTGATTAATAGATCCTCCTTAACAATGTTTGATGAATGGGTGAGATTATAATGGAATTGAGACATTACATGTTACCCTTACTTTGTAAACTCTTTAAGGTGAATTGGGTTGTAGTTTCTATCCATAACTAGGTTAAGGTATAATCTTTAGGAAGAAAACTTGGTATAACTATATGCATAAACATAGGGAAAAGAATTGAAGCAAATCAATTTTTGTTGATGATTTTCAGTATTAGGATGACTTAGTTTATGTTAATTATTTTTAGTGTCAAAGTTACTCAATTTTCATTGATGATATTTTAGTTGTATCAATTAATTCAATCATATAAGCCAAATACCCTTCCCATTTATATATACAAGTCCTATAGTTTTTAATTTTTCATCATCATTTATTTACTGATTCTTACTTCCATTCAAGATATTTAAAACATTAAATCATATAATCCTTTAACACATTTCTAAAATTCCACAAACTTACTAATTCTCTAACATTCACACGTTCCTCTTCCAATATATATATATATGAGAGGTTATTTAATATTAATTAAATTCTAAAACTTTTCTATTTACTTAACTTACACACAACATCATAAAAGTATTCAATTTAAAATACACATCTTCGTTTAAACCCACTCTCCTGTATACACAAAACATACATCACTAACACAAACCCTTCCCTAAAACATAATTATCCATGTCAATACATTTAATAAATAATATTTGACAATTATTAAATCAAATTTTGTTATTCCTACATTCCTCCATATGATTGGCCTAACCTTTATTTTTTCATTAAATCTCCAAGTTAATCCTTTTCTATTTATTTTATTTTAATTAACAAAATTCTCATATCCACTTAAGAATTTAATTTTATTTTTCTATTATCTTAATTTTCATATCTGTTAACATTTATATATTTGTTTTATTTTTCTTCTGTCAAGATTTGCCACTATATGATAAAAATTTCAATACCTATTTAAATTCATTATAATGTCTTAAAACAATTCCTACAATTACATATCAAGGGTTTATAACCAAGTTTAATAACTTTGCTTTTTTTGAATCTATTTTTTATTTAACTATATGATAATAAAAATAGACATTTGCATGAAAGATAACTAAGAAAATTATATAGGAGAGAAATGCTTCATTTTTTTCCAAAATTGTATTTTCTAATTTATGTATTTTTTATTTCACACCAAAATGTTTTTTATTAGCAACATAGTTTATTCGATAAAAAAAATGATAATTAGAAGAAAAAAAAAATTCAAATAAACTATAATGATCCAAACTAAAAGGAAAGAAAAATATTCTTGATAAAAAAATTCTTATTAATGAATTTCTTTTTATTTTGATGAAATATGTTTATTAATTATAAATATTATTTTTTAAGTAAAGACTTATTATGACCATGAAAATAGTTTAGGCTCATACATTTGGTTGGGTATTTTTTTTCTTTGAACAAGGTTAATGACAAAGTTGTTTGTCTCAATTTTATAGCATAAGATGTGTTATTTATTGTAGTAGACAACGTGTCACCTTCTAGTTCCTTTTTTTGGCCATTGAAAGTCGGGGTTTAAGTTCTTGGAACCCAAAAACCCAATTTTCAATGTTTTCACCTAAATACATTAAAAAGAAATTAAAATATGACCAAATAAAAAATCTATACGAGTCTTGATCTGTGTTTTACGACATGTTTAAAGGGAAACAATGCCTCCATTAAACCCCTCTATTCAAGACGGACATGTTGACACCAAGTTTGGCCTTTTGGAGGTTGAAATGTGGTTGATTGACTACTTTCTCTCTCCTCTTCAAATTTCTAACAACTCTCTCCTTTAAAATTCTAGGGTTTAAAACATAAAACAAATAAAGTTTAATAGTGAAACGTAAAACTCTAAAAAAATCATGGATCAAAAATGAAAATGTAAAACCTATAGGGACTAAACTGAACTATTTTACACCCAATGTTCAAAGGGTGGTTGAAAAATGATCAACCAATTACTTTTTCTATCATCTTTAAGTTTCCAACGACTCTCTCCTCTAAAATTCTAAGGTCTAAAATGTAAAACAAATGAAATTTAAGAGTGAAGTATGAAATCATGGACCAAAAATGAAAATGTAAAAACTATAAGGACTAAACTGAACTATTTCATACCCTGTGAATAGTAAAAAGAAAAAAAGGGTTATCTCTTTGTTTTTGTATTAAATTTGAACTGTGGTGTTTCAATTTTTTTTAATTGATCAAATAAATTTCTATTTTGTAAATAACCTTCTTTTATTTTTTATTATACAATATAATATAATTATTATTAGAGTAACTAAGACTATGTTTTTTTTGGGTAGCTTTCACGTTAGTGGTGAACCATAATCAACATATGTTTGGTTCCAAAAAGAATTGAGTTTTGTACTGCGGGATCCACTAAAAAATTAAATTCAAAACATAGTTATTATGTAGCAGTGTCTACATGCTTTTTTAGTTGGTGTTCATAAATATTCCTAACATGTTTGCCTGAAGTTACCATAAAGTCTCCGGTGGTTTTATTTACCATTTGTAAAGAAAGGCAAAAAATGACCTTCTTTTTTTCGTGAGAAACCAACCTACAGAAACCTCTTCTAAGCTCTAAATCTGGACAGAAACCAGAGCACCTAAATCTACACAGCATCCCCCAAACTCTTCCATAATTGCAACACAAGCCTATAGAAAAGACATTGAACTCCAGTTCACTATTATGAAAAATGGTCTTCACTAACAACTGAATTGGTCATTTCATGCCACTACTACAGTCGGTTTATTTACACTCCTACAATGCTCCTCTAACTTACTTGGTGCAAGTGAAAATGATTAATACTTGAGAGATTACAAGTCTGAATGAATGATTAACCTGTAGCACATGACTAAAATTTTAATATAGAATAGTAGGGTAGTGGGCAATGATTAGTATTTTTTCCACCATTACTATCATTTTTATACGTGTCATGTTTTTGGTTTTATATTCTCAAGGCAATCAAGACTCAGAAGAAGAAGGTTTGTTAAATTGCTTACAATGGCTTGGAGAGGTGACCATCTTTAATTTTATTTGCTTTAATGGAATGTTTGCCACTTTCTCTTCTCTTTTATGATTGCATTTGTTTTTGAATTGTATAAAAGCAAGTTAAATATCACCATATGTGCATCTTTGTATTTTTTAAGTTTTTCATACCTTTTGTTTTAACTATATTGTCTCAAAAAATTTCATATCACACATACTGAATACCATTTTCATGTTCTGTCAAACTTTTAGTAACTACACATATATTATTTGTTTGTATTGCAATCCAACAGTAGCATGCATACTGCTTGCACATTCATCCTAACATACTAACTTATTGTATTTTAGTTTTAGTCTTTGTAAGAAACATATGGATGGGTCGGAAAGTCATAGCAAAGCTTCTTGGACCAAGGCAATATTGCACATATTTTGTGACATATGCATCAAAGTTATCAAGAAAGAGATGAAGCCTAATACTCATTTTAACAAAGCTAGATGAAAATATATTATCACTACAGTCAAAGAACAAACTAGACATTCATTCACTAAATCATAACTGAAGAATAAATGGGATGGAATTAAAAAGAACTAGAGGATTTGGAAAAGGCTAATATTTGAAACTGGTGTTGGATGGAGCTTTGAACTTGTTACAATCTCTACATCTGATGAATGGTGGATGCCTAAAATCTAGGTCCATTTTTAGTAACTAACTATTTTAAATGGATTTTGTTTTCCTTAAAATCATGTAATCTTAACTTGTATTTGACTATATTTTGTTTATTATTGTTAGGAAATTAGAGAAGCAAGAAAGTTTAAGCATGTCAACATAGAGCCAACATTGCGTGCCAAATATGACACAATGGTCAGTAACATTATCGCAACTAGACAACATGCATGGGCTCTATCTTAAGGAATGATTTCTGAAGAAGATCAAGGTCATGATGGATTGGGAAATTTAAGTAATGTTGATAAAAATCTCAAGGAAGGAAGTGGCAATTTAGATGAGGATGTTATTCCTGATTTTGTGAAAAATGTTAGTTGGATGGTAGCTGGTTGTAAAGTCGCCAACAATAGTAGCAACCACAGTGTGTTAAGAGAAAACCTATTTTAACCTCTATACCTCAACCTAAAAAAAAGGGATCTGAAATGGGAGCTAAGTTATTCTCACGTTTAAATCGACTTGTTAAGAGTGTTTTGATGGCTAGTAATTGTACAGTGACTTCAAGAAACAAAAAAGGTGTAGCATTGAGGAGGTAATGTAAGAGTTTCATTCAATACATGATGTTGACTTCGGAAGTCTAATACACACCTTCACAACAAAATTCTTATCTGTATGAAGCAAGAAAGAGAGATGAAAAGTAATGGGAAATCTTGAGAGGAAATACTCTTGGTTGAAAATAATGTATGAATGACAATCAAAACAGTAGAAAAAAGTGGTCAATTTCTATCTTTTCATTTGAGTTTCCTGATTTTACATACGATAATTCCTTAAGTGATGTCATTATTTACAATTTCTTTTTTGAAATTACTATTATTTTTCTGTTTTTTATCTTATCCTTATCAAAGATGTTGTGTGAACCATATTTTAATATAAGTTATACTTTTTTAACAGCTTGTTAGAGGGGAGAACAATGTAATTGTTGCCTACTGTTGTGTTATTGAAAGGATCACAATGACATGATAACTTTACATTGAATGGATCGTGTTGTGAATTTTTTATTTTATGTTCTTTATATAGTTCCTAATGACCTGCTGCTAAGTTCTCTGAAATATGAATGCAATGTCTTATATTGATATATTACAATGCTATTGTAATGCTTTTGTGTAGTAATTGTATTGATATTTGTTAGCCCTACTGTAACTGTATATTATCAAATAATCTAATTGAACAACGATGACTGTGTTAGCATCATTTATGTTGAGAACAAGTCCCCAATTAAGTTGTTATTCATGTAAATTGTCACAATCTACCAAAATTGGTTTTGCTTGTTTTGTGTTTTTGGGTTGATTTAATTCAGGTTATGCATTTCATAAGAAATCCTCTTATATTTTAGCTAGTATTTACAGTTATATAGGTATTTCTACAACGTACATTATATTGTAAAGATATGTCATCTAACACAGTGACATAGTTAATTGGAAAGTCACCATCATCTTGTCATTTTTTGGTTAGTTTTGTTATGTTCATTCCATTGAAATCTTATTTCTTAGAAATAAAATATAAGTATACATATATGTCAATCTCTTTTAATGTATATTATCTTACAATGATTGGTATCCCTTCTTTTCTACTATGATTTTTTATTTGTTCAACTTGTTTTAGATTGATTTATTAGTCACAACCTCTTGATTGTTAGGTGTTATGTTGTTTTCATTTTTTCATAATGGATTTGATTGTTTAGCAGCTTTGAATGTTAAGTAGCCATTTTGAACAACTAATACTCAATTTATAGGTGGACATGCATACATTTCTATATATATATATATATATATTCAAGTATTAGTGGTTGTTGTAGTGTTATTTTCAAACTTTTTTTTCTCATATTCAAACACATTGCTTTTAGAAGTTGTTTTACATCCTATTGTGTACAAGTTCTCCTTTAAAAGTAGTTAATTGTAAACATTATTTTAGTCATTGTTTGATAAAAAAAAAAAAAAAACATGAGTTAAAAGTTACTCTTATAATTGTCATTGTTGTATGTTACAAGGATAGTAAATACATATACAAGTTAAGTAGTTGCACTATTTTTTTAATGTTTCATTTGTTCATTGAACACTTACCAGGTGTTGCATTGATAATTAACAGTTCATGAATGTATCATTTGTACATAACACATTTAGCAAACCATTCATTTTAATCTAAAATCAATATAGTGTCTTACTATGTATGAATTAAATTATTAAATCTTATATATTGTATGAATTATTTTAAATTTAACTGTAATTTATGCTTATTACAAATACAATATTTTATCTTCTATTATAAATATGGATGCCTAATGGTTTGATGTGCTATTTGATGGGGATTATTGTCACAACCCGAATCCCGAAAGTTCGGGTCTTACAATTATGGTAAAGTAATGAATCGCTTTGTCGATTATGTTAGTTATGGTGAAAGTGGTAGCAACAATGATGGTGATGGCAATAATGATGATGAAGGTGAGTCCTTTTAGATAAGAGAGTTTGATCATTGTAAACTAGTATTATACATAGCTGGAGCACTTGCATTGTACTATAATAATTATGTTTATAAGGAACCTTTTATGGTTTCGTACAATATAGGAATGCAGTGTGTTGTTATTTATTTTTGGATCCCCACGTGCTAGAGACGGTGTATACATCTTTTGAATAGAGTGTAGGAGTTTAGCTCATATTCGCCAGAAGATTGACAAAAGCACATAAGAAATATTTTTTTTCAAAAAAAACCTGTTGTGAGCTATTTTCTGCTCTTTTTAGCCTTCCCCTTTACTACCAAAATCATCAGGTTTTCTTAGGTTGATCAGGAGTCTTCAAAATGCTAAATTCATTCCTTCATTATCTTGTTTTTAAGGTTGAATAAATCCTTCAGAATTTGCACTAAAAAATGGTTCTGCTTTTTTCGCAATTTTTTGTTTCAACTTAGGCTCTGATTTTGACTCGGTTTCATACGATATATGACCATCCTAGGTATATTCTGTCACTTATTACATGTTGACAAATTGACATACACCTTTATTAAGTCCTATGGATCATTGTTCTTAGAGCATATTCTTAGTCAGATTTGGATGCTCAGCATTGTCAGATCAAGAACCTTTTTGACCAACTAGATTACTGTCAAATTCTATTCTATAAAATGATTTTATTTCACTTCGACTCCTTCATCAAAGTTGTAGTCCTAGATGCATAGATGAATTTGGGCTTTTGGATCGCTTGATTTCGATACCAGAAGCTTAAGGTATTCCCGTTTGAATATCTAACGTGAAGGCAGAGAATTCTGTCGCGAGAAGGATATTGACACGAGTCTGCACTAAAAAAACTCTATTTTTGGCCTAGTTTTTGTGATTTTTGTTCTTAGTTCATACTCTCAGTAATATCAGGATTCTAGGCATTCGACAGTTTTTGAGTTAGACCTGGAGATCCCTTTTGACCAACCAAATTACTGCTAGATTCTGTTCTGTAAAAAGATTTTATCTGACTTCGACTCCTTCATCAAAGTTGTAGTCCTAGACGCGTAGAATAATTTTGGCTTTTGAATCACTTGATTCCAATATCAGAAGCTCAAGATATTCCCATTTGAATATCTAACGTGAAGGCAAAAAATTCTGCCGCGGGAAGGATATAGCCCAAGTTCACGGGGTTGATTCGAAGGATTTTTTTTTGGACCAAGGACTGAATCCAAAATTGTTAAAATGAGGGATTGAATTGAAGAAGGATATTGAAAGCTGAAGAGGGGGATGGATCATCATAAATGACAGGATTTTTTCCACAACAATAAGGAAAATGAGACCTTGCAGCTTCACCCTCCAGCTGATTTTCTTTCCTTTTTTTCGCTGCAAATTCCTGCTGTTTTTCCTTTATCATCATGCCTGATTTTGGGAGCTGCAACTATGTTTTTTCTTGCCTCATTTCAAAGGGAGCAGCTGGCCCTATGGAAGGAAAGAAAACATCCACACCCTCCTCTAAAACTGGAAAGAAATCAGACGTAATGTACCAGCACAAAATCAGAATATTGCAACTTCCTTTTGCGTTTTTTTTACTGCAAATCAGTAGGGATTTACGTCCTAGGATTAATGCATTTAATCCTTCCTAAATATAGACATATTTAGACTATATATAAGCCCCTCTAATGACCTAACGGGGGCAGAAAAGAGAGAGAGCAAAAAATAGCAAAAAGAGAGCAGAAAAATAAGAGAAAAACGGAGAGAAAAAAAAACACAGCAAAAGAAAGAGAAGGAAAACTCAAGTGAGGCAGGCGACGAGGAAACCAGTCTTTTACCAGCACATAGCTGAAATATTTCGTCCGCTTCAGCATCTCTATTTTTGTCTGTCATTTACCAGCATCCAAGGAGGCACGCGTGAGCTTTGTCTTTCGGCCTTGGGTTCTATTTTCTGCAAACAGGAGCTGCAGTTTTGAAGGAAAACGCAAGAGAGGTAGGCAACGGGGAAACCAGATATTTACTAGCACATAGCTGAAATATTTCGTCCGTTTTAGCATCTCTATTTTCGTCCGTCATTTTCTAGTAACTAAGGAGGCATACGTGAGCTGTCTTTCAGTATTTGGTTTTTATTTTCTACAAACAGGAGCTGCAGGTATAAGCCACAATCTCTCCTCCTTTGTTATTTTATACTAGGCATGCGGTTGTAAAGTTGTTTCTTCCCTCTGAATATTTGGTTTCTGTTTAGAAAAACCAACTCTTGCCTATTATTTCTTTCATGATTTTTGAGTTCAGTTGTTGTCCATGTAAAAAGGGTTTGTCTTTCTTGTTTAGGAACTTTTACATTTAGGGACTTTCCTTTTGTTTTCCTTACACCCGCTGGAGAAGAAATCAACCGGCCTTTGTTTTTTTTTTTTTTTTTTGTGATTGCTCCCTAGCTTTATTTTGCTCTTGCTGTCTGCGCATTGAGTTGGCTTTGAAAAAAAAAATTTTATTGCTTTAAACTCATTATAAATCTTATATTATATATAACGGCTATTTAGCTTCTATTGTGATTTTTCTTGTGTTTAATTGTGATGCTTGTGTTTCGATGAAATAAAATTTAAAAGTTTTCTTGTATGTTGCATACGGCCAATACCCTAACATGTTTTTGAACGTTTTTTTTATACAAAAAATATTGGAAGTTTTAAAAATATGTTTTTTGCATGGATTTCATAAACACAACAAAAAAAAATATTTTCTTGCATTTCTGGATATTACAACATGTTTGTAAAATTCCAAAGGGTATTGGCCAATATTCCAAAAAATATAAAAATCCTATTTTAGGGGGAATTCATCTATTATTCACCGCTAATGTTTGGATAAAGAAATCCTTAAAGGACGAATATCCAAAATATTATTGGGAGTAATAAATCCGCACACATCCTTGAAAGAAGCCTTGATTATAATCGAGGACATTTCAAAAAAAAAATTTACTCCACGGTTTACGAGCCATGAGAGTATAAAATACTAAAAAAAAAATAGGTTTTTTTTTAGCGCCCTAGATTTCTAATTTTTTTGTCCCTCCTCCTTGCGATTTACGAGTCGCAAACTTTTGAAATACTAAATGAGCTTTCGAAGCACATGGAATCTCCTTGGATTTCTATCCTAATAAATTTTATTTGAATCAAACCTAGGAAAACTGATGGGATTAGAAAACACCAACACCATAGCAATTATAGAGCAAACCAAACACCAAGCAGCTTACCTTAGGTAGGGCGTACTAGAGGTGCTAATACCTTCCCTTTACGTAACCAGTCCCTTGCCTTAGAATCTCTAAAAGACCAGTTAGGGTTCCTAGTGACCATAATACTAGGTGGCGACTCCTTTACACAAAAAACAAAAATAACCCGAAATCAATCGAATGGTCGTCGCGATGCCGTGAGGGTGCGACACAATGGTTGAATGAAATTTTGCATGAACATTGGAGAAGATGTGTGAACATGTGTAGGATGGATGCAAGAACATTTGAAAGTCTTTACTTAGATTTAGAAAGCCAATATGGGTTTAAAGCAAGGTTGTCAAAAACGTTTTTTTGACACGACACAAAATATACAATATAAACTCGGATCGTAAACTCGAATAGTAAAATCGTAAAATCACAAGAAAAATATTTTAACTAATTATATATTGACAATTTCAGTCAAACAGTAAATAATAATATAACACAATTAAAATAAAATGAAATAAACAATACAAGTATCCAAATACCTTGAAATATATAATTCAAATAAAATTTTATTTATGGTTTAAATAACTTAAAAATACAAAAAGAAAAAAATAAGATTGAACAATGCCACCTCACCTTCCACTTTTTTTTATGTTAGTAACAATTCCTAGAAATAATGTCCAAATATCCCACCAAGCAAGACATGTATTTCAAGTTCTCTCTGAGTCTTTGTCGTCTCTCTTTAAAGTTAACAAATGGTTAGTCTAAAATACAGTATTTCTCTCTATATAAGTATTCCTATCTCTTATTTTACTCTTTTGATTCATCACCATCTACCTCTATCTTCACATGGTTTCGATCCTCCAATCATGCCTTCCCAACCTAAAATACAGTATAAGGCTTTCTCATACCCAAGATCCTTTAATGCTGGTGTTAGTTTGTTAAGATTGAAAATTTGAGATTTGGGGCAACGAGGAAAGGGAAGATTAAGGGGTGGGGACTATGTAGTGGAGTGTCAGGGGACTCGGACAGGAAGGTAGTAAATTTTTTAACTTTTGCGATTAAAACTTGAAATCGGTCAAACTCGTAAAATCGGTCCGATTTGACCGATTTTGACCAAGTTTGACCGATTTTGACCGAGTTTGACCGATTTCGATTTTTAACCTGATTTGATACGTTAAATACATGTTGACTCGTAAAATCATAAGATTTTAAAATTCAACTCGTGATTTTAACAACCTTGGCTAAAAGCATCAAGAAGGATGAGTGTTTTTGAGAAGGTTGGAATGTTTTTGTTTGCATTATCATTAGGTGCTTTAAATAGAGAAGGGCAGAAAATATTTCAACATTCTAGAAAAACTGTTAGTAGATATTTTAATGAAGTTCTACGCATGATATGTTTGCTTGCAATGGATATCATTAAACTTGATGATCCTGAATTTTTAAACACACCACAGGAAATTGAAAATAATCCAAGATATATGCCGCATTTCAAGGTAACAATATCATAGTATTTTAATATGTAATTCTATGGATTACTAATTTTGATAATTTTAGGTTATATCTTATTTCACTTGTTTTTATTCGTTTTAGTTTTTTGTTCTAGAATTGTGTAGGAGCTATTGATGGCACACATATGTGGGCATGCGTTTCTTCATAAAATCAAATATTATTTATCGGTAGAAAAAGGTGTACCTACACAAAATGTTATGGCTACATTTAGCTTTGACATGCAATTCACTTTTGTTTGGGTTGGATGAGAGGGTAGAGCACATGACACATGAATATTTCTAGAGCCAATTTACAATCCTAACGTCAAATTTTTTAAGCCACCAGAAGGTATTAACAAACCAAAATATGTAATATTATTTATTTCAAGAAGAGGTAATTTTATTTTTATTATTGATAAGTAATTAACAAAGTTTGTAGATGTTATTGTAGGGAAGTACTATTTAGTTGTTCTGGATATTTAAATAAATACGGACTTTTAGTTCCATGTAGAGATGAGAGGTATTATTTTCAAAAATTTCACAGGTAAGACCAACCATGAACATAAGAAGAAATTTTCAATTGTGCTCACTTTTTAGTATGTTGTGTCATTGAATATACATTTAGAGTGGAAAAAAAATGTAGAATTTTACAGAATATACTATCATTTCTTTACTAAGCACAAGTTTAAAATGTAGTGGCATCTATGACACTACACAACTATATTAGAAGAAAGTCACAAGAAAATATTGCATTTAGAGAATTTGATCGTCATCCTGATTTTGTTCCCAATAATTTTTTAACCGATGTGTTTTCACGGTCACAAACTCATGGAAATCATAGGCCTTCACATATGGATTTTTTTCGGGATGAGATTGTAGCAAGTTTAATGGAACAATAAAAAAAAGTGTTGTAATTGGTGTGATGGTTTGTAAAATTTAATGTCAATGAAATGCAAATTGATGCAATTGAAAATTAAAAAATAATTAAATGGTTTTTGTTTTTGGTAATATAATTACCTAGATCAATATGACCATAATTTTATCCAAACACCTTACATGTGGTTTTTTGCAATATATAAACTTCGATCAAAATTTTTATTAAATACTTATCTAAAACAAACTAATCACAACTAAATATATTTTTTAAAAAATTTATTTTTAAAAAACCATATCCATAACACTTATATAAAATACATTCTCTAAACAGTATTTAAAAAAAAAATAAGAGAGAGAAAATAAAAAAGAAAATTTCCCTGTTAAAAAAAAAAAACAACAGCAACAAAAACAACCCTTCTGCTTCGGCTTTCTCTCTCTCTCTCTGCGCCTCTCTCTTTCAATAACAAAAGAAAACAAGAAAGAAGGAAATCAAATAGTAAGAGAAAAGGAAAAAAAATGTCAAACAACGAAGAGCTTGTGGAGGAAATAATCACAACAAATGGGGATTCGTTCGAAAAGGTGAAACAGAGGCTGAAGGACAGATCTAAGGTAACATTCAAATCTCTGTTTTTCTTGTTGGCTTTAGTGATTCTGATTGTTTTAACGACCTGGACATGCTTTGTTTTTGTTGTAGAAAATGGCTCAAACAAAGGAGATGCTGTCAAAACAAGCGAACCAAACCAAAGAGATCTTGTCTAAACAGGCTGTTAAGATTGCCAAACAAGCCGAGGAACATGAAAGGTTTATTAATAAGGTTAGCCCTTTTGTTTTTGGTTTGTTTTATTCATTTCATGATTGGTTTTTGGTTGAAACATGAAAGTTTTGTTTTTGAATTCGTATAAACATTGGCTGGTCTTGCTATATATATAACAAAAAAAAAAAAAATTTGCTGTTATATGAGCATGTTAGCAACAAAAGTTATGGACTTGATTTGCCTTTTGTTTTGTAGGTGACTTATCTTCTTGGTGTTCTCGGGTTCGGGGGTTTTTGCTTCCTTTTGGGAGCGAGTGAGTAACAATATACTGTTTAATTGATGGAATTTGTAACTGTCAATTGTTTTCAAGAATTCCTTTGTTGATTTGTTTGTTAAATGTTCAGGGCCACAAGATATCCCTTATGTGTATTGTTTCTTCTATTTCACATTTGTTCCTCTCCGGTGGATATACTACCGGTTCAAGAAATGGCACTATTATCTTCTGGTATGCTGTTCTTTTGTCTAATTTTTTTTTAACTTCTCATAGGTACATGAACCTCTATATTTAAAATTTTGCCAGGGTATGCATCAAGAAGGTCATTTTTAGGGAGCCATATGTTCAGTCATGTCTTTGCTATTGTGACCTAGAGCTTATTAAGACATGTTTGAGGAACTAGATGATGGATAGAGTAGAATTGTGTAACAGAATTTGTGCAGAACCCCATATAGTTGGGACTAAAGGATTGTTAAGATCTTAAGGAATTAACATGACATAAGATGCCATCAATTCAAGGGCCCTTTTAAAGTATGCCAATAGAAATGCTTCTGAAGTAGCATGATTTGCAAAGCTTTCAAAAAATTGAGATATCTGGTCACTAAATGCTCTGCTTTTAAGTTTTATTTACTAACTAGTCAGTACTTGGTTGTCTAGAACATCAATGACTAATTGACTTTAGTGTTTTGGTTTCAGGATTTTTGCTATTATGCCAATACGATCTTCTTGGTCGACCTTCTTCTATATCCAAAGAATGAAAAGCTTTTCATGGTTTGCTTCTCATTTGCTGAAGTAAATATGCTTGTGGCAACTCAACCTTTTAATTGATGAATGCTTCATTTTATCCTCTTCTCACTCATTTAAATGTTGTAGGGACCATTGGCATGGGCATTGATTATTTGGCGTTGTAGCTTGGTTTTTAGTTCTGCTGACAAACTTATTAGTGTCCTAATACATCTTCTACCTGGTGAGATGGTCCTTCTTCTCTCTGGGTTGCCTTGTATAGAACACCCCTTATCCCCAATAGAGTGAAACCATGCATGTATTCCTATTTTACATAAACTGCTGATCTCTGCATTCATACTATTTTTGAGGTAAATCAGCTTAGCAAATTCTGTTTGAGAAACTTCTAATTCGCTTTCTTATTCATAAACCTAAATCCTGTGTGTTCTGCTGTTCAATTCGTTTTAGAGCAAACTTACAGTTATTTTCATGTATTACTTCATTGTTTGGTTTTGCTAACTTGAGTGTTGACTGTCTGTATTAGAAGGCAAATCAACATGTAGCATGTCTTAATCATATCACGCTAAATAACTGTTGATGAGGGTTCTTAGAGGATAAAAAAGTTGTCTATTGTGATTGGACATGGGGCAATTAAACCTGCAAACACTGAGAAAATGTCTCCTTAAGAGAACTTATATGTGCAAGTTATCTAAACAAATCAGACTTGTGCCACAACTGGTTATGTCTGAATTTGCTAAAAATTGAAACTAAATCTGGACTCTGCACAAAGAAGGATTGTTCATCCTACTTCTGAGGTCTAATGTATTTGTGATTATTAACTTTCCAAGATTTTTCTGCCTCTATTTATTTTGAACTCTCCTCTAGTCAAATTTTGGATCCAATTTCTACCATTAAATCTACCCTTTTTACAACTTCGAAGACCAAATTATGCATATATTTTCATAATAGAAAACCATCTCTCTCCTATTATCCAATGTACTGCTGCATTTGAAAATCCCATTGTAAATCTATTTGGTTTCTAAGTGTTCTTTAATTAAGATTTCTCTATGTTATCTCATTTTAATGCCTGCTGCTCCAAGGGTATGTAAGGATGACATTTCCAAACTGGAAGCGAGTGGAGTGACAATTTTGATACTTAAGAGTGTCCAAAAAAGCCCTGCAAGTTGTATTATGCTTTGTGACTTGGTTTATAGATTAAGAAACAACTAAACTAATTATCTGATGGATCAATGTGCTCTGTTATTGGCTCAGCATAGGATTACTTACAAAAAATTATAGCCTGTACAAAGTTTTGAAACCAATGCCCCTCAATCTATTGATAAATCTAATGAAAAAAAGAAATTTCATGCTCTCAACAGCTGTTATTTTTTCCTGGAAACCAGCAAGGAGTGGCCATTGGAGCCCTTTTAAATGAAGGGCCAAGTTAATGTTTTTTGGTCAATC
Organism: Populus alba; assembly: GCF_005239225.2. Lineage (NCBI taxonomy): Eukaryota > Viridiplantae > Streptophyta > Magnoliopsida > Malpighiales > Salicaceae > Populus > Populus alba. Next base: position 5,108,929 of record NC_133301.1, on the reverse strand, counting down.
ATTAGTAACTCTCCAGAATTTATGAGCTGTTTTCCTTTCAGGGTTAGTTTTCTTTACTATTCGGTGGTGGAATCCTGCAACCTTTGAAGCCATGCATCCAAAAGAAACTTCCCGCAGAGTCTCATGGCCATATGGAGTGGAAGACAAATCCTACCTTTTGACATGGTTGTTCTGGGTGCCCTTGTTTGCTTATACCCTGTGGCAAGCTCTTTATTTCCTTATCGTCAATGTCCTACGTAGGCAGAGGCTATTAAGAGATCCTGAAGTCATGACTTCTTACAGGTTCTGAGTTCTCTGTGAACATGGATATTTGCACATGGTTTAACTATATGCATTATCTTTTGCCATGCATATAATTATAACTTGTGAGCTTGAAAAACTTTTCTCCTAATAGCTGTTTTGTCTGTTAGGGAGCTCTCAAAAAAAGCCCAGAAAGCAAATAATATATGGTGGCAATTGAGTGGTTTGCTTGGGGACCAGAATCGCCTGCTGATGTACATTCTGTTGCAAGCAATATTTACTGTGGCAACCATGGCACTCACAGTTCCCATCTTTTTGTCCTATGAATTGCATGTGGTCTTCCAAATACTCAAGGTTTCAGCAGCTGCATGGAATGGAGGGAGCTTTCTGCTAGAGGTAATGCCTAAGCAGGTGATTCTCAAAGAGAAGAAGAAATCAGAAATGCAGCCAGCATCTACTCAGCATGACCAATCATCAGTCTTGGTCGAAAATGCAATGAACACAGAAATCTCCACTGAGTGAACGGGTCCTGACAGATCTGAATCCATGATTTATAGAACGTTAATGGACTTGTCATACGGTGTGAAACTCATTTTGCCTGCCAAGAAATTAGCTTGTAATAGCTAAAATTGTAGTTTACTGATAAATCGGCAATAATTCCCATGTATATAGGTATCAAGATTTCATATTTTTCTTTTCTTTCTTTTTTTATTCTTTTCTATTTGTACATATGCCAAATCGAAATTTTGATTCTACTGCTAAGATGTGGTCTTCTTATAACGGAGATTTAGCTATTATTTGATATTGTGTTTTAAATGGGGTTGCATAAAAGTTTTTTTAAAAATTATTTTAATTTTTTTTTATTTTTTTAAATTGTTTTAATATATTGATATTAAAAATAATTTTTCGAAAAATATTTTAAAAAATAAAAGTTATTAATTTTTAGAGATCTTCTTGATTGAGGGTGTCAAGATTTTATATTTATATATATATATATATATAATATATATATATATATATATATATATATATATTATGTCCATATTCCTAACTGAATTTTCTGTATTGAATTTGAAAAACCAATAGATCAATTCATTTTTAAAACTGATAAACCTCGGTCATGTTTTGGCCTAAGCAATCTTTTTTTGTTTTGTTTATGAGTTTCTTATTGAGCTTTATTTCTTGATCTTTTTTTCTTGTGATTTTTGGTTAAATGTCTAGTTTTGTTGTAGATAAAACAATTGCTATCCAACTTCTTAGTAATTCTTTATTTTTTTACAACAAGCTTTATTTTTTGTTATTTTATTTTATTGTGGAACTTTGCCATTTGTTTCACAATATTTGCTTTGTGAGCTATATCAAGAAAGTTAGCTTTCTCTAAAAAAACTTATTATCTTTTTGAAAAGATTCACTCAAAGTCATGCATTCAAAAATAAATATCATATATAATATAGTTAAAACTCTTAAACTTGGTTTATAACCATCCTTGAATCGGTCATTTTATAATCCAAAAATTTATGTATTATAAACTTCTTCATGTTAGCATTTTAGCCATGCACTTCTCGTCCAAAACTTTTCATAACATCTTTGCACTTTAGATCAAACTATACATATCATGTACTATTGTACAATTCATTTTTAAATTATGGTTTTTTAGATATGAAATCGTTGTAATTCAAAGCATCCATAGCTGCCACTATAGTAGGATTAGTTAAATTATTTGACAACGTTGGTCCTTATTCAATTAATAACTTTGTCAAGTTCAAGGTAGTAAAATAAAATAATATCTTTGGTTACCACCTTTTGAAGTCCAAATCATTGAAATTTTAAAATTTATCACCATGTACTAAAATAGGTGATGGTGAAATTTTCTTTATAAAAATAATAGTTGCCAAAACAACATTAATTAGAACAATCACTTTTTGAAATAGAGACATGTTTATTTTCTATAAAAATAACTAAAACTTTTATAAATAAAAATTTTGGCTTCTCAACAAGCAAGTAATAAATAAGTATATATAAAAATGTAAAGCAATTACAAAAGACTAAACAAATTAAGTATTTTCAAATATGCATGATTAAACAAATCAAATATAGATATATTTAAATCATTATATTATCCTTCTAACTTGCATCATACCAATATATTATGTTTAAGAAAATTAAACAATTTGCATGATTATTCATAAAAGTTTGCAAATATGACAAGTATAAACTAAACAAAAAACAATATTTTGAAAGTTTAGTTCTAAATGATATTTGACATGCATCAAAACTTACAAACTGTATAAAATAATAATTTTAGAATAATAACTATAACTTTGACTAAAAGATATTTAGTAACCTTATAAAATTAAACTAAAAGTCATAAAGCTATAAACTAAACAAAAGATTATAGATCAAAACATTTAGTTAAAAAATATCTATATGTGTGGAAAAAAAACTAAAATATATATATATTATAACTTAAAGTTTAAAGATGTTAATATCCTCTTTAACAATTTAACAATTGATTTAGGTTTTTCACAAGATAAACTAAACAAAGTTTAATTAAATTGAATCAAAGCCTTAAGATTGTTGTCAAAAAAATATTAGAAAATTAATTAGAGTAGTGATTATGGATTACTTAGTTTATCACAACAAAGCACTCTAATTAAATTAGATAACCAAAAAAAAAAAATAGAGAACATACAGGTTTAGATTGCAAGTTTATAAATAATATATATATATCATGACAAAAATGCAATTAAAGACTAAAAATGCATAATGATATTAGCATGCATATTAAACATATATCCAAAGTCTCATAAGAGATTTAATCACAATCCTAACATTCATAGGAATCACATAAAATATGTATGTTTGAACTAAAATAAAGAAGAGTACTTATTTAAATATTTTAAAAATAATGAAGCTTTTGTTATTGTCAATGTCATATCTTTTGTTCTTAAAGCTTTCTAAATCCTCACTGTGCATCTCGAATGTTTACATTAAGCCTCCTAAAATTTCAACAATACTATATTATTTAGATACACTTCTAAATAAGATCAACAAACAAAAAATAATGGACTCAAGTATCTCTCAAGAAACCAAACATAAACTTTAGATTAAAAAAAAAGAATCTCAAAGCTTAGAAGAAAATACTAACACTAGAGGTAAGGAAGAGTGTAGAAAATCTATAAAAAAACATTGCAGAAAACTCTTCCTACAACCTTATTTTTGTAGTGCATCTTTGGAGCCAAAACTTCTAAGAACAAATTCTTAAAAATACCATAATAAACTTCTTTGTTTACTACCATTAATTACCTATAATAAAACTTGAATTAAATTTAACAGTTTTGGCTTTAAAGAACTAGAAAAACTATCTAAGTTATGATTTAGGGAAAACATTGAAAAAATTAATTAGACATAATTCATGGGTTGGACAAGACAATGGACTAGAAATAATAATTCTTATTGGACTAGACCCAAGCTAAAAAATAAGCTTGTGAAAAATAATCTTTTATAGCCTAAAAAATTATTTTATAAGAAATCCAAACCCAAACCAAGCCCAAGCCCCAAGCTCGAGCCAAGCTGGGTTAGGCATGCCCATGTGTGAATTTAAGCCCAAAGTCCACTTTACTTAGGATCTCCCCCTTCCCCTCTAAAAGCTTTGGTATCCTTTGGTTTTAATTTTAACTTTTCACCTTCCTACTATATAAACAACAAACAAAACTTGTTTATTTTTTATATGGGATAACAATTTTTAAAGGGTTTTGGGTTTCTCCAACACATACTAACCAAGGGTTCTTTGAGATCAAATTCTCATTCATAGATAATTTATTTAAATTATATTAATGTTATATGTTAAAAAGCTCTTGTTGGAGATTAAATTCAAATAAAATTTTAACCATATAAGTGAGTAGACCCTACTTTTAAATTGGTCTTAAATATGCCCATTCACTATGTTTTTAAAAAAAAAAATTCAACAAGGGAAGGTAAGAAAAAAGGAAGATAAGAGAAGCAAAACATTGGGTATGCAATTGTTGCACCAAGAACAGATGCAACAAACAATCAAAATAGCAATCAATCAAAATGAAAAGGGTAGAGCTAAAAGGGAGGTGCCAAAACAAAAAAAAAAAAAAAACCTTTACAATCCCAACAATATAGTGAGTTAGCTCAATCAATTTTTTTCTAAGATTAGAGAAGAACAATGCAACATGGGATAAAAGATGAAGCTAAGTTATACAACGATGCCATAAAAATAAGAGAAAGAAAAGAAACAACCAAAGCAAAGCCAATAATAGGAGAAAGATGCTGGTGAAAAACTACTAGAGTTGATAAAGCAACAACAATCCAATCCAAGATGCAAAAGTATACATAGCCAAGGGAGACATGAAAGAAAAAAACATGAACACAAAATCATCAATGAACAACAACGTAAAAAGAAAGGTGCTGGTGAAAAGCTACTAGAGTTGATAAAGCAACAACAATCCAATCCAAGATGCAAAAGTATACATAGCCAAGGGAGACATGAAAGAAAAAAGCATGAACACAAAATCATCAATGAACAACAACATAAAAGTGCAAAACCCAAAAGGAAAAAAGGAAAACTAAGTAAGATCGTGAGAGAAAATTAAAGGAAGTGTCAGGAAAATAAAAATAAAAAGAAGCAAACCTTTTTTTTTTTTATGTGGTAGAGAGAGAGAGAGAGAGAGAGAGAGAGTCTATTTCTTCTAAACAAAATAAAAGCCACCCACAAATTGATATTTTATCCAACACTTTTCAATTGAACCAAGCTTTCTCCAAACTAAAATACCCAACCTTTATAATCAAACTAGCACTTAGAAGCTTCATCTTATAGCCATCACTAACCTTAAACTGATATATGTATTGTAAAGAGAGAGAAAAAGTCTGACATGAAAAGAGAAAGAAAGAAGAAATAAATGAAAATAATGTTATGGTAAATATCGGTAAGAGAGAGGAAGAGATTATATGTGTGTGTATATATATATATATATATATATATATATATATAAAGGTGAGAAAACATGGTTTTCATTCATCCATGCAACCAAAAATCACAAAAAGAGAAAGAAGAAGTGGAGTAGTTAGGTTTCACTGTGTGAATTCACAATGAAAAGGTCTTTGCATCCATAATGTTTTTTCCTTTTTTTCTATATTTTTTTTGTAATTTGTAATGTAATTATATTTATTAAATCTATAAACATTGTACACTTTAACTCATTCATTTTAATCTCTAGATATAGTTTCTTTGTTTTGTTTGAATATTTTTAAATCTGTTTTTTTTATTTTATGAATGTTTTTTAAATTATGTTATTAATATGTATGATTCAAAATCATCTTATTATATTAAGAATCATTCATGATTTATGTTAAAAACACTAATGGATTTAGATAAACTTCATTAATGAAAAAATGTTTATTTTCATACTAGATTTATTCATACACAATATGGTATTTTTAAATATTAATGACATAATATGATAAGAAATTTTATTACTATAAGTTTCCTCCTTTAGTCATGAAAATCTTACGATTGATAACTTACGAATTTAAATAATATGACTTTGTAATACTAATTTTACAATACATAAACTAAAGACAGAGACAATTATCTAGAAATCAATTTATTGACTTAATTAAATAGAAATTGATCTTCTATTAGTTATACTTCCAACCTAATATGTATCGATGTAGACTTTAAACTATAATTTTTTTATATTTTTAAATAACAAACCTCTTCTAAAAGTCCTTTTTAAGTACCTTAAGATTTTATTGATGACATCAAAGTATTCCATACTAGGTGAATGCATGAGTTGGATGAGCATACTCACTACAAAGGCTATATTTAGGGGTGTATGGGCTAAATAAATTAATTTACCCACAAGTCTTTGGTTTTCTCTCTATTCACAACTTCTTTAATTTTGATAAGTTGGAACTTTAATTTGGATTCAATTAATATTTTAGCTGCTTTGCATCCGAACAATCCTATTTCACCACGTAAATCAAGTACATGTTTTTGTTGAGTGAAAATTTACCTTCTTTAGACTTGGAAAACTCCATTCCAAGGAAATACTTCAAAACATCCAAATTCTTAATTTTAAAATTCTCAATAAGTTTTGTTTTTAAGTCTTTCCAACTCGACATTGTCATCACATGTTATGATTATGTCATTTACATAAACAATTAAGATAGTGATTTTACATTCTCCTGAATGTTGTATAATTTTCTTTGACTTTGATAGTAATCATAATGTCTTACAATATTTTTAAAGCATTCAAACCATACTCTAAAAGCCTATTTGAGGCCATATAAAAGCTCTTTCAAGTATTTATTTAGAAATGTTTTTAACATTCATCTAATTTAAGGACCAATTAAAATTCACTACTAAAGATAATAATACACAAATTGAGTTTATTTTGGCTATTAGAGCAAATATATCTTGATAAGCAATGTTGTATGTTTGTGTGAAGCTTTTTGCCACAAACTTTACCTTGTATCTTTCTATACTTCCACCTGTTTTGCATTCGACTATACAACCCATTTGCTCTTGAATTTTTTATTTTACTTTGGAAAGTCAACTACTTTCCATGTGCCCTTTTTATTTAGAGCATTCATTTCTTTTATAATTACTAACCTCCAATTTAGATCATCCACAACTTCCTAAATGCTTCTTGAAATAAATAATTGAGATATAATAGAGGTAAAAAGTTTATAATAAGATAAATATTTGGCAATAGAATATGGTTGGTATAGGATCAAACTACTTTTCTAATAACTAAAAGAATGTCAATTTCTATAGGCGAGTTATTATAAGGGACAATACAAGTAGGAATATCTGGAATATTCTTGGGATCATTTCTTAAATTCCCTTAGCATTTGTTCAGCAGCCAATTCAATCAAGAATCATTCTGAGCTGTGGGTTCTCTATGGACTGCTGGTTCGGGGGAGCCTACATGCTTGCCTGCAGTCTTATTAAAGAAGCTTTTCGTATGACATATAGGACTTCCAGGCTTGTACTGCTACTGAATGATTCTATTTGAGAAGAAAAAAAATAATCTTGGAGGAGAGTTTCATTGGTTTTTCACTGGTTTAAGATTGAAAGTCATTGTGCGCATGGGCTGGCGCGCATGAGCTGATCGTATCCCTCCACTGTGTTAGTAAATACCGAGCTGTTTCAGGGACTGGTTGGGAAATGGGCGTGCTCTATAGCCTGTCAGCCGAAATTTAATTCTAATGCCAGGCTGTGAGAAAAGATTTTCTTATGAATGTTCTGGTCTAACCAGTTTAGCACAGAAAAACAATCTCGACAAGCATTATCTGTCCCTTGTTATCTTTATTTTTTTCATTTTAAAAATATTTTAAGAAAAAAATTAAAACTTTTTAAATTTCTTTTTTAATTTTAAATTAATATTTTTTTATATTTTTAAATTATTTTAATATGCTGTTATCAAAATTAATTTTTTAAAAATAAAAAATATATTATTTTTAAACAAAAATTATTTTAAAAAATCACTCTCCAACATCTTCTTCATCACACCTTTTTTTTTTAATGGTGATTGTGTTGTAAATATAATGATATTGTGATTATCAATATTAAAAAGTATAGCATGTAGACACCTTTTAAGATAAATTTTTTACTTAAAAATATATTAAAAAAAATTTAAAATTTATTTATTTATTTTTAACATCATTACATTAAAACCATTATAAACAAAACATTAGAAAAACATCAATTTAATACCTTTTCAAATATAAAAACATTTAAAAAAAAATACATAAAAACAAAAACAAAAACAAATCATACCAAATTCCCTCTTCACCTCTGCAGCATCCCAAGGAGAGCTCAGGATGATAGAACTTGCGAGTTTTGAGCCTTCCAAGTAGGGTAACATCAAAGTGCAAGGTATTATGCTCCATTTAACATTTTAAAGGAAATGGACACGCACCATCCCGTAACAACAACCAAATTGTTCCTTTTCACGAATCACAAGATGTATTGCACATAAACAATGCCTCTATTTTCACAAGATGTATTGTATATAAACAATGCCTCTATTTTCAGTCACAAGTAAATTTCAAGCTAATTGAAGATTTTCTTCACTTGGGACTTTATGTATGCCCAGCATATGGAGGAAGAAAGTTTAGGAATTTGTAAATGTTTCAATGTAGCCGTGAAGGTAATCTCCAACTGTGAAGGAACATTCTCGTATCAACATTCTTTGTGCTCTTCCGCCTGAACATTTTATCTACATTGCGCATGCAGTTTCTTGCGACTGAAATCTGTTCTGTTTTTAAATGTATAAAGCCATACGAACTTACTTGGAAGTGGATTGCCAAGTCTAGAACAGAGAACAATAAGCTATTATGACCAGCAGCACGACAGAAAACGACATTGCCTGTACCAGGAACAGCATTAAAATCAAGGATCAAAATTGCGTAAAAATTCAACAAGGCAAAGTTTCACGAGGACAATGCCCCCAAAAAAGAATGCTATAAATGTAACTGTTTAACATATCAGGTCAGTGACAAAGGAAGACAGTGATGAGAATCTGATTATCATCTCCTAAATGCAGTTCAGACTCGGACTCCTGTTGCTTCACTAGCCACAGAATAATTATTTTGAGAGAGAGTTTACCCCAATTGCAGCAGCGGCAAGGCCCGCCCGCTCCCTTGGATCCTTCCGGTAGTAATTTCCAAAGTAAAGAAATGTGCCATAATACCACATCAACGGGAAAACAAATCCCAAAAGAAAACTGCAACAAAAAAGATAACCATCATAAAGGAGAAATGGGGATGGAGGGAAACACGGTAGTTTGAAGAATACTAACGAAAACCATCCAATCCCACAGCCAAAGCATGGAAGGGGTTTGTCATAGATCCCTTGAAAATCCTCAGGATCTCTAACAAGCGTATATTTTCCTTTTTCTCCATCTGTTGCATCTGTCACTTGCCCTACCATCAGCAGTTCTGCACAACGTCTCTCAGCAGTTCGGATAAGCAATTAATAGTGCAAACATCAGTTTGATGTAAAATATAAATCAAAATGGCAGAAAATCCACCACATTAAGTCATATGATGAGGTAAATAATTCCATAAGGTACACAATCAAACATGCAACAATGCTCCTATAAAAGAAAAAAAAAACAAAAAGAAATTTGAAGGCTACTAAAAAAATAAATCAATCAGCAGATGGAAAATGAAAAGGCAGCAGGATTCAATAACCCTGATATAGTTGGTAGATAAAAATTGGTTCCTAAAATAATTTATGTTTAAAAAATGTGAAATACTATTTAATGGCAAAGAAGTACATTCTAAAAATATCAGAGTGCTTCAGATTCATAGTCAAGGACTTGAATCTCCAAAAACATATATATAATAAAAAAAAAATAAGGGGTCATTAATGCTCTGATCAACATTGACGCTCAACCATGAATATTTCTTAGCATATGGGAGGAAATTTGTGTCATTCTAGCTCCGTCCCATCTGGAGAGGGGAGGGCAGAGACTTGCTCATCAACGTTATAGAGAAACATGGTGCATGACAGAAACAAGCAAACCATTGAGATTTACATGATAAGTTGTTATATTGACATTTTGCTCATTAACATATATATATAAAGAACCATAAAATCAAGTCTGAATAAGAAGAGTACCCTTAGATGTTGCATAATATCGAGCAGATGGCCTGAGGAGATCAATGTGCTTATCAGAGACAGGTTTGACTTTCTCGACGCCATTCCTGAAACCATCTCTCTCGTCAATGGAAGCATCTGCAACAGCAGGAGGAGGAAGTCAGCAGTTAAAATCTGACGTTTCATACAAGCACATTAACATATTAGTTAAGAGATATACAAAATCCTTTGATATGATCACAAAATCATTCCCATTCCTACTATTCCTAAAATCACCACATCACAGTTTTTTTTTCAAATCATTCATAGTACACGACAATACCCATCTTCCATCCAACTCAATTCATAATTATAAGCAAACCCCCACCCAGTTGTAGAGAGAGAGAGATTCTACTCTCGTTGTATGGAGCAAGTAGAACAGAGACAGGAAGGAAAACTGTACTTGGATCCATATGTAAGCTACCGGGGAGAGGTTGGATTGCTGGACGGACCTGGCCTGCTTCAGAAATTAAGCAACAAAAGTGAAGAATAAAACATCTTCTTCGGAAGGGGAAACTATACTAAACTACGATCAACCAATCAATCAAAGCAATGGATGCCCGTGAAAAGAAAGAGAATTGTGATCTTGGTTCTTAGATCGATCAATAAATGAAGACTTCAACTACCAAAATTCAGGATTTTTGGACAGTAAGAAGTAGTTAAGGGTCTTCTTCTTTCGTCTTTTCATTTATCGCCTTCTACGCCCCTTGTTTTCCTTTTCCTTTTCTTTTTTTTTTTTGTTTTTATTTTTATTATTATACCTTGAGAGTTTTCTTTTATATATATATATATAATTGAAATTACCTGGAGCAGCGGCATGGTAGGTAGCCAAAGAAGCACAAGCGCTAAAGTCTGATTGGAGGGGAAAATGAAATGACCATTATGCCCTTTCCACTGACTCCCATCTTTTCTACAGGGCTACAAATTTTTATTGTTTTTTTATTTATTTTATTCTTTTCCTTGGAATCCTTGTCTCTTCTCCACAAAACATTTTCAGAAAACCCCCCTTTTTTAAAAAAAATTCAATTTTTTGTAATTAAAAATTATTTTTTTTTATATTTTGATATACTAATTTTAAAAATAAAAAAAATATATATTATTTTAATACATTTTAATATAAAAAAATATTTTAAAAAATAATCACAATTATACTCTTGAATACCCCTCCCTGTATGTAATAGTTTTTTTGTGTACATTTATTTTGATTGGAAAAGAATCGTTGGAGTGGTTGCCAGCAACTGTGTTGATTTTAGAAACAGTATATATTTTAATGTTTTAAAAAGAATAGAGTTAGGAAAAAAACTAAATTGTTTTTATTCAAATGCAATATTTTCCCATTAAAAAAACTAGCTTTTTTTTTATAAATTTAGAAAACGTATTTTAAAAGTTCTCCATAGTTTTCCAATATATTTTTTCACTTTTTTTAAATGAAGAAAAAACATTAACAATACAATTTTTTTTCTTTTATAAACAAGTAGCTCTAAACAATGTAAGAGATAAAAAAATATTTTTTAATTTTTTTATATTTAGTTAGTGTCATAAATTTAATTTTATATTTATAAATCTAATATAAAGATATTATAAGTTAACAATACAACTTTCCATGATAAGTTTAACTTGAATTAAATAAAATTAATATTATACAATTAGATTATTACAAATATAAAATATTAAGATGAATTTTTATGAAAAATAGTTGTAATATTGATTTATTTTTTATTTTTTTGTGAAATAAAACTGCAATAATTGTAAACCCACAGATAAATATCATATATTAAAATTAAATAGTAAAATTGAAAGGAGAAAGAGAAATATTAAAGTGGTAAAGATGGTTAGAGAAATTATCTTTTATTACAATCAAATAGACTTGTGGTTGAAAATTATTGTGTCAACTCTCGGATAAAAGGTTTCAGAGTTATTAAATATTAAGAGTGCAAGTGATGAGTGGAAGGGTTATATTCAACAAATTAATTGAATAAAAAAAGGAGTTTATTTAATGAGAGGGATGCAATTAAAAAAAATAAAACAAAAACAAACAAAAGAGTTTATGGGATGAATGTATAAATAAGAGAAAATATTGGGCCAAAGTAAAAAATAAGAGAAAGTATGAGGGTTAATATAGAAAATGAGAGAACATAAGGGCCTTATGTGCACATAAAGAAAGTATGAGTGGGCAAGATGCAAATAAGGAAATCTATTGCTAGAAAAAGTGAAGAATTCTCTAGAAATTCCTGACTAGTAGCGGCCATAATAATTGAAATAATAAAACAAAAAAGGGAAAAGAGAGTCAGCGCCTGATTAAAAATATTACGTTGTAATTATTTTTTAAAATATTTTTTATGATGAAATATATTAAAATAATATTTAAAAAAAAAATTATTTTTAAAATTAGCATATCAAAGCATCCAAAACATGTAAAAAAAATTTAAATTTTTTAAAAACATGATTTACACAAAAAAAAAAAAAAAGAAGTTAAAATCATAGAATACGAGGGTGATAGGAAGAGATGAAATTTCAAGGGATTCCATCCTTATTCTACCTTTAAAAGTCCTCGACTGTCTTGAACTGCTGAGGTTGCCATGGTTCGACCACGATTTGAGCACTTCTAGACTGTAAAATAAAAAAGAAAGGAAGATAAAATTAAAATAGAATCAAGGTTTAGACATAAAAGAAGATTTAAAGGATGTTGATAAATACTTTATAAAGATTAAAAATTTCTTAGAAAGTGATGAAGGAATATGATTCATTTAGCTTTTAGAAAATATTAAAGAGTTGTTGGATCTCAAAAATGATGTGGTGTATCTTCTATGAAATATGGAGAAGGTTTGGAGGCTGTTTGGGTGGTATAAAGTGGCGATGGTTATGATATTTTAGAGAGGGTAGGTGGGTGGTTTAAGAATTTTTTTTATGGTAATTATTGATGTTTAGATTAGTTTATACGTATTTTGACTAAGTTATTGAGACTTTAAAGTTAACAATTATATAAATTTTCAGTGGTCCTGAAATTTATAATATTTAAAATAATGATACGTGGAAAACAAATTTAAAATTTAACCAATTGAGTTATTCTTTTATATTTAAGATGTTTTTAAAGGGGTTGAATATGAGGTTTTGTAAAGGGTAAAAATATATTTAAATAATAGAGGAATTGTTACTGAGGAATTGAAGAAGAAGAAATAAAATGAGGACTAGATGAGAGGAAATATAAGATAAGAGGAGGAATGATTGAGAAAGAGATACATGGAAATATAAAGAGTCCTTGAATGTGTTTTTCCATTAGTTTTTACAAGCTATTGAACCCATGCCTTTCCGTGGGTTTGGATAATTTTTTTCAACAAAAAATAATAAATATGAAGGCTTTTCTAATGTATTTTTTGATATAAAAAAAATTTTCAAATTGAAAAACTTATGTATTTAATTAAATAAATTGATAATCATCCGTGTTAAAAAAGTTTTAATTTTTTTTTAACAATAACTAAAGACTAAACTAGAAAAAAACATATGTAAATTAAAATATTTGGTCTCACAATACAGGTCATATACCTGATTGTTATTAATAACTTTATTTCTTAGAATATTTTTTTTTATTTAATCAATAGAAATAGACATACACATGAAAAAAATTAAATATAATCAAAGAAAAAACATATTATACAAAGTTACATATATTATAAAAAAAATGTAATAATTTTGTGTGAAAATCAAGTAAAAATAAATGATATTTAATTAAAAATAAGTTAGAAATTTGAGAAATAAATGTAGATGCAAAATATATGATCTTGAAAAATAGGCCATAAACTTGATTATATTTAATAACATTATTTTTTAAAATAAATTATATATATAAAAACATGCAGAAAAAAAGTGATCCAATAAAATTGAAAAGAGAAAAAAATTAACATAAAAAGAATGATCCTAATATAAGAAAAAATGATGAAATCTTATACATAAACTAAGTGAAGATTAAATAATATTCTATTAAAAAACATCATAAAAATTTGTTAAAAATTATTAAAATTAAAAAAATGAAATTACAAGAAAAAAAAAACTAAAGATTTAGTGGTGCGGGCTTGGCTGAGTGGCCCAACAGACAGTTGATTGATTTTTTTTTGTTTGTTTGTTTATTAAGGGGCTGACTTGTCAATGTACATGCGAGTGTCTCACATCTTGAAGTCTTATCTGATGTGCCATATGACGTGTCTCTTCTGAGCGTTGCCTCCGTGATCAACCTGCCCTCTTCTAAAGGTCTAGCAAATCCCAAACTGTTAAATTGTCTTTGTTCGCGTCTCTTTTTGTTTTTTTCCTGAAAATATTTACAAGTGTATTGATTTAGAAGTTTTGTTCATACGTATCCCTGGAACCTAGTAGTGTCTCAGTGTTCTTGTCTTTCGGTTAGTTGAAGGTTGTGAAGTGAACATTTATAGAGAGATACAGGAGCCAACCCCCGGGAGGTTGAGATAGATTGCCTAAGATTCAAGGAACCCATTTTGGTTGTGTTTTTCTTGGCTATTCTATCTTGTTTCAACGTTCTTTCCCCTTTTGTTTTCTTGTGTCATCAGTTGATTGTCTTCTCGTGTTTATGTCGTGTGATTCGTTCGTTTCTTTTTCTTGAGCCCAAAGGTTCGAAGAGTTGCTTCAAAGGTAGAGAAAGATTTAATTTGAGGTGGGATAGAAGCATCAATTTCTAATTTTCCTAGTACCTATTTAATTTCTTTGATTCTCATTTAATCCAAGCTTTTTTCCCCATCATTTTTGCTTCTTATTTCAATCTGCATTGCTTCGCTTCGGGGCTTAAGCGTGTTGCAGACAGGGCAACCTTGTTATCAAACCCCCCAACCAAGCTAATGATGCCTTGTGATCCGTCCATTGCTTCTGAAAGTGAAGGTTACAGAAGTAATAGTGCACTGAGTGGGCAAAAATGGCGGTGTGCCAATAGTGGCAGACGGTGAAGCGAAGGGAAAAGATGAAGCCCCTTTCTCAAAAATGAAAACTGAAAATGAAAGTAGCTTGAATTTCAAGGAAACCATAAACCAGCCAAGCGAGAAGTGTCGGTAGAAGAAAAATATGTAGTGATAGAAGTCACCAACTCCAATGGAGGTTGAAGAAAGTACTTGTAGTAATTTTCAAGCGATTGTGTCAGTTGCAGTGGATGCTGAGGGTGAAGATGTTGCTGCTACTGTCCATAGATTTACGCAAATCCCTACCCAAATGTTAATGGATGGCTGTCTCCCAAGGCATATGAATCAGAGTCTTGGTTGCTTCGCGGCCTATTTATTTGGTGTCTACGATGGACATGGAGGCCCTCAGGTCTGCTTAATAACGCTCCTCTCCTATTTCCTTAGTCCCCTTTCCTCAAGTATATTGATCAGCTTTTACCTTCTCAAATTGTTTCATTAGAAGCTGATGCTGAGAAGAGAAGAAGATCTAGCAATATTTTTTTGGCTGTACAGAGGTGACAGATACTTGAAACCACGATGATTCCAGATCCACAAACGAGGCGGCCTGTGACATTGCTCGAAAAAGAATCCTTCTTTGGTGGCGCGGGGTGAGGGAGTCTATCCTGCGGCTGAAGCCGCGGCAGAGTGCCTCTCAAAGCTTGCTCTCCAAAGAGGAAGCCAAGACAATATCACCGCTCATAGCGAATTGGGAAGGAGAACGGTCTAGTAACTTGCGTCACCCATGGATTACCTGTAACTCCTTAATCATCAGCATATTTAAACTGCAATATATGGGAATTACCTTGACTGGTTTTTGCAAATCTCATTTTGCAAATCAGCATATTCATTTGATTCCTACTTGGCAGACATTTCAGTGTTTCCCAACTTGTACTGGAGCTAGTTTCAAGCTTAGAATGTAATCTTGGGAGTTTGGTGAAGGTTTCAGGTCGTGATATTCCAGTCTTCAAGCTGTTCAAACCCGCCACCTCACACCGTAAATACTCCCTCACAGGTGTAGAAGCAGGGAACATTGTGGCAGTGTTTAGTTGGAAAATGTTTAAAATTTTTTTTATTTTAAATTAAAATATTTTTTTATTTTTAAAATATTTTAATATGATGATATTAAAAATATATATTTTTTAAAAATATTATTTTAAAATAAAAAGTACTTTAAAAAAACAATCACTACTACACTCTTAAATATCATTTTTTATTTGCAGAGGTTTTAAGATGAAGAGAGTTTTTGAAAATATGATAGAGAATACTTTTCAAAATATTTTTTTTAAAAAAAATTATTTTCAACCTCTACAACATATCAAAACAATACAAAATTATAATAAAATATTAAATTTAAGCAAAACATAATTCAAGATTTTAGAAAACACTCTTGTTTATTGACCTTTTCTTGATCCGCAAATTCTTACTATTCTGCCATTGGGAATCAGTCAGGGAAAAACAAACTCGTGGCCACCCAAAACAGACATCATATCGTAAGAGGACTCTGAAGTTCCTCAAGAGTTTGAAAGGTCAAAGTTTCACACAACGTCATGACACCTCTCAAACAGGAGTTTGATGCATTGGCAACACCAGACAAACAATAAAATCAATTTATTTCGGTAAGTTATACAGAAAACTATTTTCCTTGACATCCATCACAAATCAAAAGCCTCGAAACCATACACTCTCTGTTCCATGGATCGGTGTGAGGTAATACGGTAAATCTTCACTTTTTGTGAATTGGTAATGGTTTGAAAACCTCCGCCCTGGTCACTGTAATTTCAGCAAGTTGATTTATTTCAAGCCACAATGACAGTTAAGAATCTTTCTTCAGGCCTTCAAAATTTCAATAGGTAACTTCCCATAACTCTCAAGAGTCTGATATAGTATCTGCACTTTGTCAAACACAATGGCTTAAATTCAACTCTAAAGGACATGAATTCTCATAAGAGTTATGGTCGACATGGAAAATGCATTAATTACATAGACACAGGCGAACTATTAAATGATTAATAAGACTTGGATTATGCAACTACATCTTCACAAGAAATCCATACCAAAAAAAAAGAAACAATAAAAAAAAAAAAAAAAAAAAAAAGACCAAATGATTTCAAGAAACGATGTGAATGGGAAAATTAGACTTACCACAAGTTTTAAGGGTTGCAAGAGGAGAGCCGGCATTTGTAAAGTATGACGCGAGATCCACATGCAGGTCCTCATACAAGTTCATGAATGGGTGTTTCTGGTATTGAAATTAGAAAGAGAAAAAGAAGAGTCAGATCCATGAGCGTCCACTAATAGCATAAACATGTTTTGAACATATTGAAAAGAGGCAAAAGAAGGGTGGGATATTAGCAGTCTGCTGAGTATTAATGACATTCCATATAGATAGAGAGGAGAAAAGAGTAAAGGACGTGGAGTGCCAGTAACAGGCAGACAGCTAATTGCCCCACCCAGTTTAACAATCATAGGACTTCAAATACCATCAGTTCATGTGCTGACTGTCTATCCTTTGGATCTTTCTGCACACTGGAAGAAGACAGAACCGCAGAATGAAAATCAGTAACTTCACAAAATCGAGGCCCAAAGCTACTACAGAAGCAATGAAAAGGAGTGCCAGAGCATAATACTCCCATTGAAAAAAAAAAGAAGCAGCTTGCAGCACTAACCATGCCCTCTGGAACATGCCATAAATCAGTGCAGATTGAGTTCTCAGTCAATGATATTTCCAAAATGGAGAAAAAGACTAGACAAAAATGGAAAACATTGGGCATTGATTTAAAAAGTTCATGACTTCCTTTTTTCCTTGATCCTACTTCAACCGCAAATGCACATCCTCAAAAAAGCCAAATTTATATGGAAAAAGAAAAAGTAACAAAAAAATGGTGCTATCCAAGTATTAGAAGGTGCATTAAGAAACTTCAAGCACAACTTATCTTTACCATGCTGATATAAATGAACAAAACTCTGGAGAAAATTGGTCTGCTGATGCAGAAGGAGGAGGATGATCAACAATAGCTTCCATCAGTTCGTAGACATTAGTCCAGCCTTCATCTAGCTCTGGAGGGGAAAATGGGAATTGGCCTGTTGCACACTCCAGCAATATCAACCCCAAGCTCCAAATGTCACTTTTATAGCCATATATCCCCCCACTAATTCTCTCAGGCTGTAAAATAATCACACATCAAAATTCTTAAAATTTCAGATTCAGGCCACATAATGGTCGCCAGAGAAAGTGGAAAAGCTGTAGCAATCAAATTTACAATCAAATTACTTACAGACATATAGTTGTATGTGCCAACAAAACTATTAGCCTGTCCAGACGTGCTCTGCATGACTGCACTCACTCCAAAGTCAGTAATCTTGACTTCTCCTCTATGATTTACCAACAAATTAGAAGGTTTTAAATCCCTGTGGATAATGTGTTTTTGATGATGAAGATACAGCAAACCCTTGAGCACCTGTATTTATGGGAAAACAGATTGATGATAGAGAAATTCGTATCTGCTATAAATATATGAAACACGGGAATAAAATGAACTTTCCATGTTTTACCTGCTTACAGATGGCAGCAAGATATGGTTCTGGAATTGTTTTAACGCTTTTCAGAAAATCTGCTAGAGATCCACCATCCATGTACTCTAAGATAATTGAAATGGCACCGTTATCGTAAAAAGACTGGTAGGACATGACAACATACGGGCATTGTGATGACTGATTAATTTTCAGTTCCTGAGCAATGGCCTTGCGTGCAGGCTCTTCAATATTCAATTGTATAACCTGAAATTGAACAAGAATGCCAAATTTGAACTAGTTACAACTAGCCAAGTAAATGAAAGGTATACTGATTATTAACCAAACAGGAAATAAAAAGATGATAAGCATCCCAACACACACAGGAAGTAAATATTAGTACAGTTTATAAGAGAAATATTCACTTGAAACCACTTCATATATAATGTAATAGTGATGTTCAAAATAACCGTGAGAGGCCTATTCCTCCCATATTCATAACTGAGTTTTACTCAAAATATCAGAGCATACAAGACTTAAGGGCTAGTAAAACTATGATGTAATTGCTCTAATTCTCAAAACTTAAATCTCAAAAATCTAGTATGAGTGGAATTGGATGTGGGTTTATAAATTAAATTAGGGAAAAGGGCACAGAAGAAATCCGCTGCACCAACAGCAGAAAACTAGCTATTCTTTATCCAAATTAACAGTTAAAAATGTTTGTGAATTGAAGTCATTTTCAGTAGCCAGAAACCAGTGGAAAAAACTATGCAACATGTGGTATAAATTACTTTAATTGGCAATGGATAGCACAGCAACTTCAGGCATTAACTGATCTAATACTAGGCTTAGAGTCCAAGACATAAATTCTGGATGCCAAATGTAGCCAACAATATAGCAAGGTAACGGCTGAATCATATGATACCTTCAAGGCAAAAAACTGGCTTGTCCATTTGTGTTGTACCAACTGGACGATTCCACTACTTCCCTTCCCGATGACCTTAACCATGTCCATGTCCGCTAAACTCAATTGGTTGTCTGAAGGCGTTATTGGAGGTGGCTGAAAACGGAAATAAAAAGTTAAGGAAAAAAAAATGAAAAACACAAACTAGCAGTCATCAGTTCACGGGGGTGGGATCTTAATTTCAAAAATTAAACAAGAACAACAACGTTAATTGATAAGAGCATGTTTCATATCCCTCAGGCTGAAGGATCTATTAATGGTTAACTAAAAATAAGATTTGTGTCCAAACTTAACAGCATTAATTAATTAATTAGATCACACAAGCAACAAAGACATCTTTTCTTACAGGTTCGCTTTCCGTTTGAGAGACAACTCGAACTCCATCTCGATTGACAAGCAGATCACCATCCTTGAACGTGCCGCTCTGGGTTCTGCAATTATTACCAGAAATTAAGAAAGAGCCATGAGCTCAGGGATGCACGTAAGAAAATATCTAGAATGAGAATAAATAAAGAGGAGAAAAAATTACAAGAACTTGGCGAAAGAAACTTCATCGGGAGGAGGAAGAGAAAGCTTGAGCTTAACATTAGGGTTTAAGCATGCCTTCTTCATCTTTTGATGAGATTTCTTCTCTTCCCTTCTCTTTAGGTATGAACAGCAAAGTCGCTGTAAGTCTTTAAAGAAAAAAAAAAAATGGTGGGCTGTGGCTATAATAGACAGTTACTGCATAAAAATCGTTGAAGTAGCAGTAAATGAAAAGGACTATTTATTAATTTTCCTTTCCTTTTTTTTTTTTTCTTTTTTTTTTGAGTGTGGGGGGTTGGTACTTGGTACACAGCAGTACTAGTCTTTTAGTCTAATCAGTCACCATTACAGAAACCACGAAGAAGATGAACCTTTCTCTTTCAGTGTTTACTTTCATTTTGGTATTATTTTTTTTCCTGTCTAGATATTGATAATTTTTTTTTTTTGAAGTTTATTAAAATAAAATAAATTAAAATTTTATTTTAATAGTACAAATCAATATATTAAAGAACTCTAAAAAAATGTGGGAAAGCACTGTAACTTCCCCACGCCTTTTAATTATACTTAATATAATAATAATTATTATTATAATTATAATTATATTATTATATTATAATATTTTTTTTCTCTTATGTAGCAGCTTTTTTTTTTTTTTTTTTTTGTAATTTTTTGTTTTGTTTTTTTTCTGGGGCTTTTTTTTTCCCACTTTTGTTTCTTCTTTATTTTTTTTACATGTTTTTTTTTTTTTTTTTTTACCCAAAATTGACTTCTTCTTCTTCTTTTTTTTAATTTTTTTCAAATTATCTTTACTAATTTTTTTAAATATTGAGCTGGTTGAAAATTTAACTATGTAGCTTTTTTCTTTTAAAACATTGTGGATTGCTATAATGTTCTTATACATTTTTTTTTCTTTTTATGATTTATTTATTCTTTTTTTTTTTCAAAATGGTCTTTGTAGATTTTATTTCTTTATATTAAGTTGGTTGAGAATTTAACTTTGTAGTTTTTTTTTTTTTTTTAAAAAAAAACAATATGGATTGCTACAGTGTTTCCCCTACATGGTTTTTGTTTTGCTGCAGTGTTTCCCCACATATTTTTTAAAAAAATTATTTTTATCGAATTTATTTTTTCAATATTGAGCTGGCTGATAAATATAGTTTTAGCTTTCCCCACATGTTTTTTTTTATTTCTTTTTCTTTTTTCCAAAATTGTTATTTTTTACATATTTTGTTTTGTTTTTTTTTAGAATTATTTTTGTTGATTTTATTTTTTTGGCTATTGAGCTGGTTGAAATTTTAGTTTTTTTGGTTTTTTCTTTAAAAACACTATAGTTTTCCCCGCGTGTTTTTTTTTCTCACTTTTGTTTCATTTTTTTTACATGTTTTTTTTTTCATTTTTTTTTACCCAAAATTGACTCTTTTTTTTTTAAATAGTCTTTGTCAGTTTTTTTTTTTTTTTTTTTTTTTATATTGAGCTGGTTGAGAACTTAGCTTTGTAACTTTTTTCAAGGAAACAAAAAAACACTATGGATTGCTACAGTGTTTCCCTTACATGGTTTTTGTTTGTCTGCAGTGTTTCCCCCACATGTTTTTTTTTTTTAAATTATCTTTGTGGAATTTATTTTTTCAATATTGAGTTGGTTGAGAATTTAGCTTTAGCTTTAGCTTTCCCCATGTTTTTTTTTTTTTTGTTTTTTTTTAATTTTTTCCCAAAATTGTCTTTCTTCTTTATATTTTTTTTTCATAATTTTTTTTGTTGATTTTTTTTTTACTATTTAGCTCATTAATAATTTAATTTTTTTAATTTTTTTTTCTTTAAAACTCTAGATTGCTGCAGTGTTTCTCTACATAGTTTTTTATTAAATAACTATTTTTTCAGAATTATCTTTATCGATTTTATTTTTTTTATATTAAGCTGATTGAGAATTTAGCTTTTGTAGTTATTTAAAACACTGTATATTGCTACAGTGTTTTCCCACTTGATTTTTGTCTTGCTACAGTGTTTCCCCACATGTTTTTTTTTATCGATGTTTTTTTTTTCAACTATGTTTTTGTCAAATTTATTTTTTTTCATACTGAACCGGTTAACAATTTAGCTCTTTTTTTTTCTTAAAACATCGTTGTTGATTGCTACAGTGTTTTCCCATATGCTTTTTTTTTATATGTTTTTTTAAAATGGTTTTTGTCGTTTTATTGTTTTTTGATATTGAGCTGGTTAAAAAATTAAAACTGTAGATTTTCTCATGAAACACTATAGATTGTTATAGTGTTTCCATTGATGTTTTTTTTCCTTTCGTTTTTTTTATATTTGTCAAAATTATCTTTATTGATTTTTTTTTAATACTGAGCTGATTGAGAATTATAGTTGTATATTTCCTCACAAAACACTATAGATTGCTACAGTGTTTTCTTAAGTGATTTTAATATTTAGCTGGTTGAAAATTTAGCTTTAACTTTCCCACATGTTTTTTTTCATTTTTTTATTATTTTCTTTTTTCTTTTTTTTCTTCCAAAATTGTCATCTTCTTTTTTTTTTCATTTTTTTGTGTTTTTTTTTCTAATTGTTTTTTGTCGATTTTGTTTTTTTTAATATTGAGCTGGTTGAGAATATATCTTTGTAGTTTTTTTCCTTTAAAATATTGTGGATGGTAACAATTTTTTTTTATATGATTTTTTTCATAAATTCACAATAATGCACAAGCATGCCACAAGCCCGCGGCATCGCGCGGGCATGTCACGCCTTTTACTAATAAATTTACTTATTAATATATTATATTATTATAATTATTATATTATTATAATTATAATTATTATTGTATTGTATTATATTATATTTATATTATATTATTATAATTATTATATTATAATTATAATTATAATTATTATTATATTGTATTATATTATATTATATTATATAACTATTTTTTTTTCCTTTTTTTTCTTTTTTAATTTTTTTTAACGAATTGTTTTTTGTTTTGATTTAGTTTGTTAATGTTAATTTTTTTTATTTAGTTATCAGATTTTCATGATACGGATCTCGGGTTTGATGGGTTAGCCTGATTTGACAAATTATTTTTTTCATTTAGTTTAGTTTGTTAAAGTTAATTTTCTTTCTATTTAATTATCAGACTTTCATACTTTCATGACACGTGTCTTGGGCTTGACAGGTTAACTTGGTTTGATGGGTTAACCCAGTTAATTCTGGGTAAACCCGTCATTTATTTTTCTATTTAGTTATCAAACTTTCATGATGTGAATCCCAGGTTTTACAGGATAACCTGATTTAAAAGGTTAACCCAATTAATTCAATTTTTTTTCTTTTTCTTCATTAGTTTTTTCTTTTCTGTTGATTTTTTTTCTTTGTTTTTTTTTAATCAATCTATTTAATTATCACACTTTTATGACACGACCTTATATCTAGACCCACATCCAATATTCTTTGGTCTGGTGTTGCAGCCAGGCTAACCCAAACTTGGGTCATGCAAGTTTAATTTTATTATTAATATTATAAATATTACTCTTAGGTCAGGCGTTGCAGCCAAACCCAAGTTTCTTGGGTATAACTTTAAAGAAAAACCCAAGATTTTTAAATTTTTATTTGTTTTAATATTTTTTATGTAAAAAAAATGACTCGCGGCATCGCGCGGGTCAAGTGTCTAGTATATATATATATATATATAAATATTACTATATATATATTATTAAATAAAAATATTATTTTTCTATGTTATTAAATAAACATTAATTTAAAAAATAATCATTACTATATATATATATATAGTAATGATTATTTTTTAAATTAATGTTTATTTAATAACATAGAAAAATAATATTTTTTATTTTTAAAAAATTTTATTTTGAATATAAATAAATTAAAAATAATTTAAAAATACTACAAAATTAATTTAAAAAAATTAAGATTTTTTTTTTAAAAAACAGGCTATTAATATATAATGGGTGGTGATTTCAAGTATTCAAAGTAGCAGGTACTTCTTCTAACATGTTCAAGTCTTTAAGCACGTTACTCCCTTCCAAATTAATGTGTTTACGTCAAAATTTCTCTCTAGGTTATTTTTAATCTCAAGATAAAAATCTACTGATCAAGATTGGAATTCTGTTTATATATATATATATATATATATATATATATATATATCATTCAATATTTATAATTTAAATTTAAATTCAAAATTAAATTGAATTGAAATTATTTTATTTAAATTTCAAATACAATATAAAGTACCTAAACATAATTTTAAAATTTAAACATTCATATTTAATAACTATTAGATTATTGACTCGCGTTACACTACAAATAAAATAATTCTTTAAACTTAAAAAGAAACAACCAAGTATAGCTAATGTTTTTTGAGTAGAGATATTATTTTAAATAGTATTAAAGTTGACTTGATCAACTCGACGAGTCAAAAAATAACCTGAACAATTGAAAAAAAAAAAACAACCATAGTTTGACTTAAAATAACTCAAGATGACATACTATTTTTAAAATATAAAGACGACAACATATTAAATTAACTCGAGTTAACTCCAGTTAATCTTTTAAATTCTTGTCTCGAGTCATGAAATCATGATAACCCCATATAAAACAAATCAAAACAAAGAGTAAAACATAATTCTTAATAAACTGATTATTGAATGATGAAATTGAGAAAAAGAAATCAATCTTAAAAAAAAGACACAATAAAACCACCTAAGTCTACTTGAGTTAACTTACAAACCTGTGACCCGAGTTATGAGAATATAATAACTTTATAGAAAACAAATCAAAATAAATAGCAAAGCCTAATTCATAATCAACCAAATATTGAAGATGTTGAATGATGAAAAAATATATATCAATTAAAAAATAGACAAAAAAACTAAAGCAACCAGGTTAACCCGCCAAACCCGTAACATGGGTCATTAGACTAAGATAACAATAAAGAATGAAAACCACAACAAATTATGAAGTCCAATATCCAAAAAACAAAGATTTTTTTTTAAAAAGAAAAACAAAAGGAAAAAATACACTATTCACGAAACAAAACGACTAGATTAAAACTAGAACATCTCAGCCAGAATTTGGCCGAGAAATCTAGAATGGACCGATATAAAGCGAGATGTAATTTGTTCCTGGTTTTTCCATTTTAAAATGGTACGAGATATACTGGTAATTCCAGGTGAAACAGAATGAAATTAACAACTTTGACCGATGCAACCATATTATTTGATAATTTTACCCACATTTACATAGTATTTTGCTTATATTTTATATATAAAATGCCTTGATATTCTTTGTTTTATGTTTTGAAGGTACTTTTGGATATATGATTTTGAAAAAAACTAAATTGGAGATGATTGGCAGATTTGACCTCTGATCGATGTTTTGTATAGAGCTTGAGCTTTATAAGTTGAAACGAAGTGATTCTAGTTAAATTAGAAAGCTAACATCCATACCTTTCTATAAATATATGGCAAGAAAAATACAAAAAGAAAGAGCATGGAAATTGCAGCCTTCAAAGTCAATCTCACATTCTGTCAATGTTAACATTCGGCCATTCCGACTTGAATATCTTGATTTACATAAGTCTATTTGATGCAAACTCAATTGGTTTGGATTTCTGACTCGAAGACCTATTAGCTACCAAATTTAAGCAGAAAAGGAGCTCATGTGAGAGAGATATGATTTTTCTAAATGCCATATGAATTTTGTCAATAAATAGGTTTTGTGAAGAAACAAGTCCAAATTACTTCCCAAAGCATCCAAACTGACATCCATGTCTTTATTTCAACAATTTAACTCTTATAAGTCCAAAGTCAAATTTTAAGGATTTATGCAAGGCTATTTCTCTTTTTTTAGGAAAATAGTTGTTGAACTACTTAAACGTAAATTGTCTACTTAGAAAAGGACTATTTTTGTAGAAAAGGGATTAGGGTTTCCTAGGGTATAAAAAGAAAGAGAGAAAGGAAAGGGGAGTGGCAGCGAAGAGAGAAAAAAATACACCTTCCTCTAAAAAACCCGAAATCATGCATTTATCTTTCTTTTTGATGAGTTGCTTAATAAATATGCAAGGCTAAACTCTTTTTCTTGGTTGCAAGGACACAAAAACATTCAAATTTCAAGAACTGTGAGATTTATTTTACCTTTTCTTTTCAGTTTATATGGTGAATGAATATGTTTTTCTCCTACACTTATTTCCTATGATTGTTTATTTTAATTGCTAGAGCGGACTTTAAGCTATTATTGTGAATAATTTATTGCTAAATTTGCTATCAAAACCAGAGTTATGGTATATAAACTTGTGAAGCAACTGAGTTTAGTAATTATGACGGATCTACATTATTAATCTTAGAGAGAACTTTCAAACAAATCAAACATGAACTATGAACAATTATGTTGTCTAGATTAATTAAGACTCAAATGGCTTGTTGCAAAATTATGTTCCACCATCACTTATCATGGATCGAGGAATTCCAAATCGACTTAAAATATTTTCTTTCAAAAACTTTATCACTGTTTTGTGATCATTATTTTGACTTGGAATTCCCTCTATCCATTTTGAAACATAATCTATTGCGACTAATATATACAAGAAACCAAATGATGGAGGAAATGGACCCATGAAATCTATACCTCAACAATCAAAGATCTCAATGACAAGAATAGGATGTAAAGGCATCATGTGACGTTTTGAAATAGATCCCAACTTTTGAAAATTTTCACAAGTCTTACAGAATGTATGTGAGTCTTTGAACATGGTGGGCTAGTAAAATCCACTTTGTAAGATTTTTGCAATTGTCTTTCTTGATGAGAAATGACCCCCACGTGCCTAGAATGAAAAAATTTAATGACACCACTTATCTCATTGTGAGGAATGCATCTTCGAAATATTTGAATAAATAAGGGTCATCCCAATAAAAGTTCTTCACTTTGTTCAAGAACTTTATTTTTCTTGGGTACTCCAATAAGCTGGAAATTGTCTTGAAAAAAGAAAATTAACAATATTAGCAAACCAAGGCATTGTAGAGACAGAAAATAAAGATTCATCAGGAAAGTAGTCATCAATTGGTGTGATGTCAGATCTCGAATCAGTTGTCAATCTTGACAAATGATCTGTGACAACATTTTCAGTGCATTTCTTTTCTTTGATTGTGATATCAAATTCTTGAAGTAACAAAATCCACCGCACTAATCTAGCCTTAGAATCTTTCTTAGAGAGAAGTTATTTCAATGTTGTATGATCACTAAAAACGACAACAGATGAGCCAACAAGATAAGATCTAAACTTGTCACATGAAAATACTACTGCAAGTAATTCTTTTTTAGTGGTAGTGTAATTCATTTGAGCACTATTTAAAGTTTTACTTGTATAATAAATCACATAAGGTTTCTTATCTTTTCTTTGTCTCAAGACAACACCCAAGACAACACCACCTATGCTCATGAAAGTTATAGGAAATTGTCTTATCTTTTCAGGAAAAAAAATTGAGGTCATTTAGACTTCTAGAACTCGAGATATGGGTTTGAACACTGAATAATGTCTGGCTATTATGACAAATTCAGACTTCTTTTTTGTTGCTATAATTTGGACTTGAAAACGGCCTTTTTAAATCTTGGACTCCACATCAAAATGTTGTAGGCCTATGTCTTACCAAATCTGTCCAAAAAATTAAGGTCATTTGGACATCTAGAACTCGAGATATGACCCAATTACCGAACAGTGTTCTAGTTTGGACTGCACCAACATCTATTTTCTAAGTTTGGCCCTTTCTTTATCCTTTCAATTTCAATACTTAAACTCATCAATCAATCATTTCATTTATGTGATAGGCCTGTATTTAAGATGAACATTTATCATAAATTAAAGGTATCTTATATTATTAGGTATGTTATTATAAAACATGCTTTAGTTAAGGAATTATTGATACTTCAAGTGAAAAATGATGATATAAAACCTTGATAAAAATGCACTTTTAAGTACTAATCACATCCCCCAACCAGCTTATTACTAGTTCTTAGTAATCAAAGCTTTAAATAGAAAAAAAATTTGTAAATTCCACAAAGCAAGGCATTCATCATTAAACTTCCATTAATCTAATGGTAGTCATGCTACAATTTAAGTTATTATAGGTGTTACAAACTTCTTCAAATTCTCTCAAATGTAAATATGGATTTTCTAGATCTAAGCCATGAAAAGAAGGTAAAAGTTGAATAATGCTTGGCTTAAAATTAAAATGAGATGCATCGAGAGGAAAAACTATGTATGAGGGTGCACTTGTTCTTGTGGGATTCATGTGGTCTCTAAGTGTTCTAACATGGTTATTCTCCTTATTCTCATTATGAAGTGACTGGTTATCTTCTTTAGCCATATTTTTTAAAAAAGATGAGGATACCATACAAAGTATATCATTTAATGTACGTGACCAAACTCTCATACACGTGTAGAAAGAGAATAAAAAGAAAAAGAAAAGGAGAAAAAACACAAGAAACAAAAGTTAGATAAAAGAAAAGTGAAAGGAGAAAAATATATCAAAATTTATAATTTGTACAAAAATTTACCTTCTTGGCAACGGTGCCAAAAACTTGACACAACCAAAAGATTGATGTATTTTCTTAAGTGCAGGAGTGTCGAAGTAATAAATAATCCGGCAAAATTGGGGTTGAACGACAGGGAGTTTAATTGTATAAATTATAAATAACAATAATATAACAACAACAATAATAACAACAATAATAACAATAATAGTAATCCTAATAATAATACTAGTAGTAGTAGTAGTAGTAGTAGTAGTAGTAATATTAATAGTAATAATAATAATAATAATAATACTAACACTAACATTAATGGTAATAATAATAGTGGTAGTAGTAATATTAATATAATAATTAATAATAATAATAATAATAATAATAATAATAAAGAAGAAGAAAGAAGTTGATGAGAATTTTGAGATGGAAGATCAATGTGAGAATTAAACAATGATAAAAACAAGTGTTAAGGTTAGAGGATCCACTAATGGTATTTCAAACAAGTATAGTATAAACTCTTATTACTCAACTAGAAACCACACACAAAGAAGGTTCCAATCGGATTATAAATTGTTAACATGATTACATTAGTTATCTTATTCGAATAATGTTAATACTTGTAAATATTGTTAGGTATTCATGATTATAACTTATGTTAACAACAAATCAAGTTCCTTTCATAGTACATGTGCAGGTTATACCATACGGTTAAGCCATGAAAGTGCCAAGCATTTGTTGTACCAAGTGTTATACAACACAAATCTAGATTAACCATTTAACAAGCAAGGTATTAAGAATTAGTAAGATAAAAAGATAAGACATGTTAATATTAAACATTAAGGTCCATGTTGAGTTTACACTATACTTATTGTTACATCATTAGTGTAACCTTTTCACCTTGACATAATAAACTTAGCTAAACATAATGAAAGAGAGAAACATAAATAAACAAAATAAGAACATAAATAAGATACAAGTTAACAAAGTAAAGGAAGGGAAATGAAAAGCATAAACAAGATATTAATAAAAGCAAAACTTAAGAATTACAAAAAATATAAAGAGAGAAATAAAGAGCATGATCTTGATCTAAACAACAAAGATGACTAAATGCATGGCAAATGCCTCATTTTATAGGCTAAAATTTAGAGCTATTGATTTGATGACTAATTATTGAGTGGGTGGCTAGATCTTGACTTGGTGACAATCCTTATCTTCTTGTCTGATCAAAACATCATTGATAACGTCCAAATTGGAACCACCTGTACCATGAAAGTTCTAGGAAATTATCTCATCTTACCAGGAAAAAAAATTGAGGTCATTTGGACTTCTAGAACTCGAGATATGGGCTCAACATTGAACAATGTCTAGGTTGCAGGACAGACTTAGACTTCTCCGTTGTTGCTATAATATGGACTTGAAAACTACCTTTTTAAATCTTGGACTTCACATGAAAGTTTTAGGCCTATGTCTTATCTTTCCAAACATATAAAGCAAACCTAATTACCGAACAGTGTTCTAGTTTGGACTGAACCAACATCTCTTTTTTAAGTTTGGCCCCCTCTTTGTCCTTTCAATTTCAGCACTTAAACTCATCAATCAGTCCTTTCATTTATATGATAGGCCTACATTTAAGATGAACATTTACCATAAATTAAAGGTATCTTATATTATTATATATGTTATTATAAAACATGCTTTAGTTAAGGAGTTATTGATACTTTAAGTGCAAAATGATGATATAAAACCTTGATAAAAAATACACTTTTAAGTACTAATCAACAAGCACTCAAGTTTTTTTTTTTTTATCAAATATAATAAATATATAGATAAAAACAAAGCTGGAGAACCAGCAAGTTATAGAATATTTACTAATAGAAACAAAGTAAGGGAACAAGCTCCCTTAAACATAGAGGGGAAACTCCAACATAGACTACAAGTAGTCTAGTATAAGAAAAGGCATGTATAAAGGAACAAGCTCCCTCGAACAAACATACAACCAAAATCATAAACAACAAAATTCTAACAGCAGCAAAGCCTGCTCAACAACCAACGAACCAACAAGCAAACTGAGAAAAGGCTTCCCACAAAAGCAACAAGGCTAGGGGAATAGACTCCTTCAAAGCCCCTTCAAGAGAAACTCAAGTTTCTTATACTTTTATATGTGGTCACAACATTTGTTCTTATGGATTTTATAATTTTTTGTAAGTAAATCTATCCTTTTTAGTTTTGACAATTAAATGTGAATTTTATTGTTTTTTTTTAGTATATGTTTTTTTTGTTAATGTATGTACTTATTTGATTGTTATTTGTCAAAGAAACTTATAGTATGAATGTATAAAATTTTTGTAGTTGTTATAGTTTATTTTATATTTTGTCAAATTATATTTGTTTGTAAATTGTGACGAACCATTATAGGATGGCTGCACGAACCACAATAAATTATCGGTCGTAGCACAGGTGTTCACTATCAAGTTAGATCACGGGTTGAGTAAGGTCGGTTATGATAAAATTATCGAATGGGCGACAAGGATTTTACCTGAAGGGAGCAGGCTAAAAGAGAACTTCTATGCTGCTAAGTCCATAATGAAACCCCTCGGTTTAGGATACCAGAAAATTAACATGTGCCCTAACTTCTACATGTTATACTACCTTGAAAATGCTAAGCTGATCGAGTGCATGACATGTGGGCATTCCCGTTACAAACCCAGAATTGATAGGGGAAAGACTCTCGTGGCATATAAAAAACTTAGATACTTCCCAATCACACCTAGATTACAAAGGTTATTCATGTCACTGAGGACTGCAAAGCACATAAGATGGCACCAATCACATCATGCGGTTGATGGAGTGATGGTGCATTCTTCTGATGGTGAAGCATGTAAACACTTTGACAATATATATCCTCACTTTTTAGCTGAATCAAGGAACATGCATCTTGTGTTATGTACAGATAGATTCAACCCATTCGGGTCATTTGCTTCTCCTTATTCTTGTTGGCCGGTCATACTAACAATTTATAACTTGCCACCAGGGATGTGTATGGGGTTGGAGTTCATATTTTTATCTATGGTCATACCAGGTCTAAGCAATCCGGGGCGGAATATAGATGTTTGTCTTTGATCGTTGATTGATGAGTTGATGTAGTTGTGGTCCTCTAGAGCTTTGACTTATGATATCTCAAGGAAACAAAATTTTGTTATGAGAGCGGATTTGATGTGGACTATCAATGATTTCCTAGCTTATGGAATGGCTTCTGGTTGGAGCACATATGAAAAACTAGCATGTCCATATTGCATGGAGAACAACAAGGCATTCACACTAACAAAAAAGGGGTAAAACTTTTTTTTTTTCACTGTCATCGTCGTTTCTTTCCACAAAATCATAGGTATAAAAAGAACATAAAGGATTTCTTTGTTGGCAGAGTTGAAAAGAATGTTGCACCCCCGCATCTTTTTAGTGAAGAATTGTATGATGTTGTGTCAGAGTATAGTAACATTGTGTTTGGTCTCCAATCAGGTAAACAGAAGTTTTCTGGTTTTGGTTTAACCCATAATTAGGTAAAGTGAAGTATCTTTTGGGAGCTTTCTTATTGAAAGACCAATCTCGTCCGCCATAACCTTAACATCATGCACATTGTAAAGAATGTGTTTGAGAATATTTTCAACACCGTCATGGATGTGAAGGGGAAGACAAATGACAACATCAAGGCTAGATTAGATGTATTGTTGTTCTATAACTGTAAAAATATGGAGTTGGTTTGTGATGGGTCACGGGTGCAAAACCAAGAGCAAGCTTCGTGTTAGAGAAAAGAGCATAACTATTAGTCTATAAATGGCTTAAGAGTCTGCGTTTCCCCCCGATGGACAAACCTTGAACATATCAAGGCTGGTTAATACGGAGGGATGCAGATTATATGGAATGAAGAGTCATGACTACCATGTGTTTATGCAAACACTCATCTAATTAGTTTTTCGTGATTTGTTGCTAAAGGGGATATAAGATGCACTCACAGAGATCAATTATTTTTTATGAGATATATGCTCCAACAAGTTGAATGTTGATCACATTAAAAGGCTTGAAATGAATATTGATGAGATAATATGCAACCTTGAGATGATATTCCTGCCATCATTTTTTTGACTCAATGGAGCATCTACTTGTACATTTACCGTTTAAGGTAAAAGTTAGAGGACCGGTCTAGTAGAAATGGATGTATCCATTCAAGAGGTTAGATATTACAGTTGCTATGTAATTCATAATTAAACATTTTTTCATTTTTTAATTAATAATTTTTATTAATTCTTTATATGCAGGTACTTGTTCAATCTAAAAAAAAAAGGTTAAAAACAAGGCGCATGTTGAGGCGTCAATATGTGAGGCCTATATTGTTGAGGAGATCTCAACATTTATCTCATACTATTTCGAACCTCATTTAAGAACAATGATCAATCATATTCAACAACATAATGGTGGTTGTGAAGTGCCTTCAAGTGGGAACTTGTCAATATTGTCCAATCATTGATGACCCACACCTAAAAATGCCGTGATGGGAAGGTATTTGTCTAAAATAGAGTTTAGACAAGCACACAATTATATCATATTTAACTGTGATGAGCTCAAACCTTTTATTAAGTAGATGTTGGACTTAAACTTTGTCAAGAGTGTACTATTTATATGTTGTGATACCATAAAATCATATAATTTGGCACAATCTTTCAGGCAACATCGACGATACTTACTGTCCAATAACTCAAAGCTGACCGAATCCCAGATCTTTTAATTACACGATGAACAATTTGCTACGTGGTTTAGAACACATGTAAGTCATATCACAAACTCATTATCTTTTGCAATGTAATTAATTGTACGTCAATTAGTACATAATATCCATTTATTGATTATTATTGTATTTGATATACAAGGTTTATCAAATTGGAGGTAGTGCTGCTATTTCACTGTCTTTACTAAGCTTGGGTCCTAAAAGAAAAGTAAAGTGTTATAACGGGTATTTTGTTAATGGATATGTCTTTCATATTGAAGAATATGGGAATGTAAGAAAGACACGCAACAACGGTGTTTGTATTAAGGGATCGACATCTAGTGAGTTTGAAGTTGACTACTACGGTAGATTGGAAGAGGTCATCGAACTACAATATCATAGCAAGCAGAATATAGTGTTTTTATTAAAATGCTATTGGTATGACACAACTAATAGAGAAATAAGAGTAGATCCTCACAATGGTCTCGTTGAAATCAACTAAAAAACGCATGCCTGTCAAACTGCTTGGTCGGTTGGCACAATTACCAATGGATTTTTTGATGGACACAAAACATTTGGAGGGATATTCAAAATTTTTGGCGTGAACATCAATTAAATATCGATGGAAATAACCAACGGAATTTAATGCCACTGCCCAAAAAATATTATTCTATTTTTCGTCGGTAATTCCATTAGAAAAATTATAGTATAAAACACTACCCCCTCCCTGGTTTATTTTTTCTCCATTCCTTATTTTATCTTATCTTCTCCATTTTGTTTGTATTAAGTTTTTGCAAGAGATTTTATTGTTTTGTTGGTAGTTTTCAACATATTAAAAGGTATGTATTCTTCTTTCTTTATCTTTGTATTTTTTTTACTTTTTTTATTTTAATTATGATTATTTTTGTTGTGTTCTTTGTTTTTTGTATTGTTTGTAGATAAAATCTTGAAATCAACACACTATAAAGGTAAATATTTTTCATTCCTAAATTTATTTTTAATTTATGTAGTGTTCTTTAGTTTTGTGTATTGTTTGTTTAGTGTAGTGTTCTTTAGTTTTTTCTTTTTATTTGTTAAATTTATTTTATTGTTTGTATTGCCATAATACCTTGAAAATTTTGTTAAATTTGAATTGTTATTGTTGAATTTACCTTTAAAATGTTAATTCAAATATAGAATTAAATTTAATTAGTTTATCTTAATTTTATGTTATTATTGTTTGTTATGTTTTTTATTATTTTGATTAATTTTAATTGTTATTTATGAATTTGTATTGATGTTACTTGAAAATATATAAATGATTTTCTATAGATGTTAGGTTGTATAGAGTTGATTTTGCAATATTTGTATAATTATCAATATTTGTAGGTATAAAAACTGTGGGTAGTCTCTAATATAGGAGAGATGCTAGTGAATTTTTTTAATAATTGAATTTAATTATTTAATTATTCGTATAAATTTGTGTAGATGTGTTGAATGAAAATTTAATTATTTTATTGTTTGTATTGTAATAATTATTTGATAATTTACTCTCTTTTAATTGTTATTATTGAATTTTCCATTGAAATGTTAATTGGAAATGAAGAATTACATTTCATTGTTTTATCTCAATTTTATTCTATTATTGATTGTTATGTTTTTTATTATTCCATTAATTTTAATTGTCATTTATGCATTTCTATAAATGTTAGTTTAAAATATATAGATGTTGAATTTTTATAGATGTTAGGTTATATATAAGATATTCCAATGGAGTCAATTGGGTTATGGTTATTGTAAAGATCTGCATGTTTGAAAACTGTGGGTAGTCTTTAGTATATAGGAGGTGCTGCCGAATTTTTAAAAAAATAATCAAAGTTAATTATGTAATTATTCGTAGAAATTTATGTAGATGCGTAGAATGAAATCTACAACACGTTGTCAGCAAAAGGTTGCAGGTAGTTCTTCTAATAGCGAGGAGGACTTATCCTTAGGTGCTGATCATGGCGAGGCATCTACGCCAATTTGTGATGCTGCCTTCTTCTTGCGCGGTTTCAAAGTGAAGAGGTGGTGTGCTTTCACAGCAGGGTCAATTCACCCGCAAGTACCAGGCATAATGAAAGGATGGCCTCTCAATGTAAGTTTGTTTAGTTTTAGTTATTATATATATATATATATATATATATATATACACATACATATATATATAACATAATTTATGAACAACTAATTAATATTTTATTAATTTTATTTAATTTCAGGTTCACAAACATTGAGGCTGTCAGGACAATTACATCGGCATTTAAATTGTCGATGGAGATTCCATTGTTTCAATGGAGTCAGGTTTCCAAACATCCTGAGTGTAAAACTAATATCGATACATGGTTTCAGTGATTTCAGGTAGGTGTTAACTTTTAGTTTCCAGCTTATTTTTATAATTTTATATCTTGTACTATTTTTATTTTAAATGAATTATTTATATACATAACATAAATTTGAGTGGGATAGTACGATAACAATGTTATGAGGAGGGTATGGAAGAATCATGCGGCAACTAGGTAACATCGAAAATAATATTTATTTTTTATTTATAATTTTATGTTCTAAATTCTAATTCATTACTATGGAAGTAGGTTGTGTGATTTTTGGTATGACACCAAAAAAAAAGCAAAAAGATATACGAGGGATAACAGTCTTGAAGGATGGAATGAGGTGGCGGTTTGGCAGGAATTCAAATCGCCATTCATCTCGGGAGATATAGGGGCGACATATATTGAGCACGTGACATCTGAGCGGTTTTCACGGCGCTCATAGTCTGGTGTCGATAGCCAGACCGATAAATTCATTGACCACGCACACCGACAGCTCCATCCCGTTCAATGCACATGCGAAGCGAATGGTAAGATTAATTTAAATGAAATATATTGTTAATTAATTTGTTGTTGCTTATAAATATATTTAACTTGTAACCATTTTTTTCCTTATAGACTACATCTCTTGGACGTGAGTCGAGTCTAATGGAGTTGTTTGTTAAGACGCACATGTGGAGTCAAGACCACCAAAAGAAGGTGCAACAGTTCGTGGACAACCGTGCTCAACACTCCGTGGTGTCTTCGTTCAATCATTTTATTTTGTAAGTTATTATTTTCTTGAATTGAATATGATGATTTTTTTTTGAATCAGGAGGCCTATAATAGTCGGTTGAGGGAGAGATATGAGGATGATCCTTCGACCTATCCGGATTTTGATCTGGATTTGCGAATGAGGGTAGGATCGTTTGGTGGACTCAATAAAAATTAGGTCTACAGGCTCTCCAACACTACGGCCAAAAACTTCCGGTCATCCCGTAGTGTCTTAACCGTTAGGAGCTCTCCATCAGTATTAAGCACCCAGTCTGAGGAGTTTATAGCCTCGATGAATTATGATCAACTCCATCAAATGGTCATAGAGATTAGATCAAGGATGTGTAATGATACATATGCAGCTCTTTTTTAGCCATACGGTCCCGGGAACAACTAGCCTCCTCCTCCTCCTCCTCCTCCTCCTCTGCCACTATTTTAATTTAATTTTGTTTTTTAAACACATTAAATTTGTAATGAATATTTGGATGAATATTAGTTAACATTATTTTTACATTTTTAATGTTTAAAACAAATTTATTTGGTTATTAAGTTTTTTTTACTATTAATAAATATTTTTTAAAAAAATATTTTAAATAAATACCAACAGCTTTCTAGACGAAACCCGGCTGTCAGTATTTTACAGAGAGTTCCAAAAACATTACCACCCATGCCACAATTACCGACGAATATATTCCGTCAGTGTTTACCATTACTATTACAGATAGAATATATCTGTCGATATTTGACAGAGATTTTTGAAATATTTATTGCCCATGCCACAATCACCGACAAATATTTCGTTCGTGATTACCGTTGAATATACAGACGAAATGATTCCATCAGTAAAGTTCACGTGGGAATTTTTTTTTGCTTGCTTCTCCGTCTTTAAAATAGTCAGTGTTCCTCGGTGTTTGGTTTTTTTAATTACCCACAGAATTAGCGAAGGAATGGGAAATTTTCGATGAATGTATTCCATCGGTGAGGCTGTCAGTAAAAAATTTACTGACGGTTTGCGTGTCTCACACCGACAAAATGAATCCATTGGTTAAATTGCTTAATGATGTAGTGTTCTGATTACATTCTTGAACTATCATTTTAAACAACGTAGTCATAAAGTAACCTATATAGTTTGAACTAGATTGGTGGTCAGCATTGCATCATGGGCCATGTAAAACCTGAAAAAAAATTTATGTAAAAGGCTAGCCTAAGCCAAGTAAGAATTAAGGAGAACAAACCGACCTACTCTAAGTGGAAAATGAGGAAGGAAAACTAGCCTATCCTAGGTGGGAATTATGGGGTAGCAACCAGCTCTAAGATAACCGAAAAGAGGGATAAGAATATGAATAATCAAACCCCCTAACACCCTCATCACATTTATAAGTGATATAAATAAAAGAGGGAGAAAAAGAGATGTCTCTTCTTCTCCACAAAAATCGACCGACTCTTTTTCTCTTAAAAAATTGGTTATAGCTCCAGCTGTAACAATCTCTCTTCCCTAATGAAAAACCTACCAAACCCAGTTGCATGTTTTCTTCCTTGAATGTTTGAGTGAAGGGAGAGTTAGAGAGAAGAGAGGCAAATGAAACCATGAAAAAAAGGGAGCCTAGAGGACCGGCAGCTGCAGTAGGAAAAAAAAAGAAGAAAACAAGTGGAAGAGAAGAATAATATCATTAAACCTTCCCTAGAGTTGTTAAAAATGTGAGGTAAGAGGAATATTACTTCCTTGACTAGTTATTACCTCATGATTTTAGGACAAGAAGACGATGAAACCCCAAAGTAGAAGGCTTAGGGTTCATGCACTTATGCTTTTGGGAATGATAAAATGTGAAGCTCTAAGTAGAATAATGAATAGAAAAACACAAGGACAGACTCTTACAAAAGAAATATGTGAATATGAGTGACTTTAAGTGTGTAAACCTAAAAGAGGGGCCGACCAAATTGAAAGAATGAATGGAACGTGGAATAAAATGATGAAATGCCTAAATTATGATCTTGTTGAAGCCCTAAGAACATTCTTAAAATAAATTAGAATCTATGATGAAGTTAATGTCTTGACCTTGCATATGTGATTAATGAACTTGTATGAAATGTGAGATGAAATGATAGAATGCATGGATTGTGACCTTGTTGAACTCCTAGGAGCACACTTGTGCTAAAACTAAATTCATGTTGATGTTAATGCTTTGATTTTACAATGTGATTGATAAATTTGCATGGTTATGAACCAAGTGAATGAAGGTATGGTTGTAGCATA
The DNA here is from genome assembly GCF_005239225.2 of Populus alba. Lineage (NCBI taxonomy): Eukaryota > Viridiplantae > Streptophyta > Magnoliopsida > Malpighiales > Salicaceae > Populus > Populus alba. The sequence goes on along the minus strand of NC_133301.1, from coordinate 5,070,434 downwards.
TAGTTGTGAATATACTTATGATAAAAAATAATGAATTACACATACACAAATTAGAAAGAAATGGATAGCAATGTCTGACCATAGAAAAAGTGAGAACCATGAAGGGATATATCATGATGAACACTGTAGGGGAAATAAGTCATAGGACAGAAATGAAACCCTTATGTAGTATGAAATTGCTATTAAATTGTGTTATTATATTGTCGTTGTACCATTGAAAACATAATATGAATGTGTGTGGCAACTCAAGGTGATTCTTTGGAAGAATATACATGTTGAGATTTGGTTGTGCATTATTAATGGTCTTGTGATAAAATTTGAATGAAATTGATTTCGATATATGTTCAAACTTGGTTAGGGGTGAGCTATAAAGGGGGAAAGCCTAGCATGGACCTTATACTTAGCTGAGGGAAAGAGTAAAACCAAAAGTGACTCAATCATCACTGACAATTTTTGAATCGGCAAAGACATGAATTGCATTAATGATTTTTGGGTCAACAACGACACAGTTTTCATCAATGATTTCTGAATCAACAATAAGTTATGTGCATTGATGATTTGATGTGCCAATAGTAGAACTGAATCACGTTGATGATTTCCAGGTAGATAGTGATGCAATTTTCATCAACAATTTTTGAATCAATAGTAGATTATATGCACTAATGATTTCATGTGCCAGTAGTATAACTGAATCATGTTGATGATTTCTAGATCAATAGCAACACAATTTTCATCAATAATTTTTTAGTCAACAATAGATTATATGTACTAATGATTTCATGCGCTAACAGTAGAACTGGATCGCGTTGATGATTTCTAGGTCAACTAACACAACCAAAAGATTGATATGTTCTCCCAAGTGCAGGAGTGTTGAAGTAATAAATAACCTGACAAGACCGGGGTCAAACCACAGGGAGATTAACTATAAAAATTATAAATAATAATAATAATAATGATGGTGGTGGTGGTGGTGGTGGTGATAATGATGATGAGGTAAAAGAGGACTTCAAGATGTAAGATTAATATGAAGATTAAACAAGGATAAAATAATTGTCAAGGTTAGAGGATCCACTAATAGTATTAGAAATAAGTACAGTATAAAATTTTTTTATTAATCAACTGAAAACCACACACAAAGAAGGTTTCAATCGGATGATTTATCCTTAATAGTTCATTATAAATTTTTAACATGATCATATTAATTATCTTATTTTAGTAACACCATACTTTTAAATATTGTCAGGAATTCATGATGTTAACTACAAATCAAGTTCCTTTCATAGCACAGGTACAGGTTATACCATATGGTTAGCTATGAAAGTGCCAAACATTTGATGTACCAGGTGTTATACAATACAAATCTAGATTAACCATTTAACAAGCAAGGTATTAAGAATTAATAAGATAAAAAGATAAGACATGTTAATAACAAACTTTATTGGATATAAACATTGAAGTCCATGTTGGGTTTATATTATACCTATTCTAACACCATTAGTGAAACCTTTTCAATTTGACATAATAAGCTTAGCTAAACATAATGAAGAAGATAAACATAAATAAACAACATAAGAACATAAGTATAGTAAAGGAAATGAAAAGCATAAACAAAAAATTAAGGAAAATATAACATGAAATAAAACTTAAACATTACAAGAATATAAAGAAAGAAATAAAGAACATGATCTTGATCTGAACAACCAATATGCCTAAATGCATGGCAAATGCCTCCTTTTATAGGCCAAAATTTAGAACTATTGATTTGATGACTAATTATTGAGTGGGTGGCCACATCTTGACTTGGTGACAATCCTCATCTTCTTGTCTGAACAAAAATTCATTGCTAACATCAGAATTTGAACCACTTTCGCTCATGAAAGTTCTAGGAAATTGTCTTAGCTTTCCAGGAAAAAAAAATTGATGTCATTTGGACTTCTAGAATTCAAGATATGGACTTAACACTGAACAGTGTCTGGGCTGCATGATAGATTCAGACTTCTCTGTTGTTGCTATAATTTGAACTTGAAAACGGCTTTTTAAATCTTGGACTCCACATGAAAGTTTTGGGCTTATGTCTTATCTTTCGATCCATATAAAGTAGACTTAAATCCAAGATCTACAGATCCATAAATGACCCAATTACTGAACAGTGTTCAAGTTTGAACTGAACCAGCATCACTTTTCTAAGCTTCACCCTCTCTTTATCTTCACAATTTCAGTAGTTGAATTCATCAACCAATCCTTTGATTTGTGTGATAGGCCTGCATTTAAGATGAACATTTACCATATATTAAGGTATCTTATACTATCAAACTTGTTATTATAAAACATGCTTTAGTTAAGGAGTTATTGATACTTCAAGTGTAAAATGATGACATAAAACTTTGATAAAAATGCACTTTTAAGTACTAATCATTGGCAACGATGCAATTTTCATCAACTATTTCCGAGTCGACGGTGAGTGTGTGCGTTGACGAATCTAAGCATTAGCCAAGGAAGCAATTTCATTGATGATTTATGAGTCAGTGCGACTCAGTTTTCATTGATGATTTCTAAATCGATAGTGAATGTATTCGCTGATGATTCCAGACATCAGCCACTAAAGTAGTTTTTGCTGATGATTTATGTGTCACTAGTAAACCAGTTTTCATTAACAACTTTCTGTGACACTAGCGGTTTAGTTCATTGATGAATTCCATATCAGAAATGATTTAATGCTTATGATGATTTTTTTGTCGATCTGATTTAAGTCACTACGAAACTCAAGAATTAAACACTAAGATGCCCGTGAGTGGTCACGTTTAAAATGAAGAGAAGTGTCTTAATATGATAATGTTCATTATATGATTGTCTAATATGTGGAACACTTGAATGTGAACATGAGTATTATTGGGATACATATGATGATGGTTATATGGTTGCTTGATACGAGTATGCTGATTATGATCTTTTGATATGTCAGGTAGTACAACTGAGATCGAATCTTCGATCGGACGAGGGCACTCCATAGGAAGAACAGGTAGGTGGTTTCCACCCTCTTCTCGTATAATATAAATTTTCTAAATTAATTCATTACGAATGATTTAGTGTTATCTTGTGATGAATAATAAATCACTTGTGGAACACTTGATTGAGTATAATGATTAGCTTTAACTAATGATATCCTACATGGATAAGTGGTATGAATATGATGAGTAGCTTTGGCTAATGACATCCTACATGGATGACTTATTAGATTATGTGATTAACTTCGATTAATGGAATCCGATATGGATGTTCGAGTTTTGATATTGCGTTAGCTACAACTAAAAGCATTCAAGGTGGATGACTGGGTTAAAGCAAAGTAATTAACCTCGATCGATGTTTTAACTCCGGCCCCACAACTCCCACGGAGAGGTTTGGGCGTATAAGTAAAGATAATATAATGAATGAAATAATAAGGATTGTAATATGCATATGAAAAGTAAAAGAAGAAATGTACTCACTAAGTTGATAACGAAAAGTAACAATAACATTCTTCTAGTTGTTTATTATCTTGTTTAGATTATTTATAATTCTTGTATCCATTTTGCTTTTGTAACAGGGACATCAGACGATCAATGCACGTAGGAAATCCCGATCCATTGGTGCATAAATTTTTTAAAAGAACTATGTATTCACATGTTTAGGTGTTACGTATTTTATAGAAACGAATGTCCTAGTTGTAGAATTGTTGTTCGACACTTTTGTATAATATAGTAACAATAACAATATTCAAATAGGGATGCAAACTTATGCATATATTATTATGATGTAATGTGAACCTATGTATATGTAAATATGATGTTGTGTGGTATGTGTATGGAGTACTTTTTTTTTTATGATGTAATTTACACAATCATATGAGTATTATGCCATGCATTAATGGATGGAACCTATATGCTAACCCTTAGAATGTTACTGTGCGAAGCATCGAGAATATGATGTCTAACAAAAAAAAATTACCATTTATTTTGGCTTTGAACTATTGGGATATTACAGGCCAAGTAAAAAATTTTATAATGTAAAAAAAATTATCCAAGCGATGATAACAATTTTAAAGAAGCAAGAAAAATCTAAGACCCGGGTTATTAATTTGAATGAGTTCAATAATCTTGGCAAAATTTAAAAAACATTATTAAAAAAGTGCAAATGACAATAAAAAAAATGCTAATGACCAATAAAAAAAATACGAATGCTTGTCAATATTATTAAAAGATACATTCTAAATATTTCGAAGAGATCTCAATGATTTTATTTATAATAAAGAAAAAAATAAATGAAAATGGAATAACCTCACAAAGAAGGAAAAAAAATTCAAAAACTCAATTACCAGCAATTCAAACATTGAAGGACAAATTGGAAAAAAAAATCAATTTAAAACAAGGATAAAAAAACATGACTCTAGCTAGCACGCCAAATTGGTAGCTCGGTCATGAGATCGAAATAACTTTGTATAGAAGAAATTAAATAAAACAATGTAAGTTAACTACTAAGCAAACTTCATGATGAAAAGCAAAACTGAAAAATAATTAATTAAAAAAGTAAAAAAAAAAAATCCAAGTCAACTCAGATTAACTCGACTAACCCATGTCCTGAGATATAAGATTGGGATAACCCTGCAAAAAAAAAAAAAAGCAAAAAACAATCACGTGGCTGAGAGCCCAATAACTTAATGTTGAATGATGAAAAAAAAAATCAATTTTTATAAAAGAACCTGCAAAAAAACTGAAGTTAAATGGAGCTAATCTTTGAAAGCAATGACCTAAGTCATGAGATGAAGATTATTCAATAGAAGACAAATATGAAAAAATAACAAAGGAAAATTCCTAATCATTAAAAATAAAATAAAAATATTAAAAATAGCAATCAAAATAGTGAGGACCAAATCTGGTACAAAAACTAAATAAAAGAAAATAATGATGGACTAAATTGAAAAATAAAATAAATTAAGAATATATGTAAAAAATAGCAATCAAAAGAATGAGAAACAAAATTGAATACAAAAATTAAATGAAATAGAATGTTGAGGGATGAAATTAAAAAATAAATATTCAAGAAAATGATAAATAAAAAAAAACAATCAAAACAATAAGGACAAAATCAGATAAAAACAATTAAGTGAAATAAAATGCTTAGTGAAAAAAAAAAAAACCTTCAAAAAGTATTAAAAGCAGCACAAAATAATATCAAAATCCAAAAAAATAAGGACCAAAATTGATTAAAATACAAACTAGATAACATAATTGATTTTTTGGAAGTACTAGTGTGAAAATTAAGGCAAAGAGAAAGGAAAAGAAGAAGAAAAATCAACTATAACCCACCTATTGTTCTGTCATCCACGCATGCTTAACCAATGAGAAGAGGATGGCACAACATTTCAAATGTCATCATGGAAGGTGGAGTTTGATTGTCGGGAGGCAATGCACTCGCCGCTTAAAAAGTGCAGGCGCTTCCCACTCGTTGGTGAGTGCATGTCACGAGCCAACAACTTTTTATTTTTAAATTATATTTATGTTTTTTAAAAGTCTAAACTACCCCATGTTAACATTTATAATAACTAAAAAACCATGATGAAAAGCTAAAAATGTCTCTGAACATTAATTTTATTTTTTTTTTTTGCCTTAAAGAGAAATATAATTATTTTATTATGCATTTAAAACATTAAAAGACAAAAAAGCTCTGGACTCCAACTTTATTTATTTTTGTTTTTTAAGAAATTTTATTGTTCATTAAAGTATAAAAAAACTGATTTATCCTCAATTAATATATTAATGACAAATATATCTCATAGAAAAGATTATTTTGATCTTAATGTGCAAGTGAAACCCCGATCCCTTTTAAAGAGGTTTTTTTTTTTTTTTTTTTAATTTAACATACCAAATGCAATGTTGTACCCTCTACGAATACTGCCTCAAGTGACTCCATGAAGCTCCTTAAAATAGAAAGAGAAAAGGCTTGTTTTTCTCGCACACAAATTGAGAAGTCTTGTAAAAAAAGGCTCCTAAAGAGTCCGTTGACCAAAACTAATAGTGGAGGGTATTGCATGAATCGGCAGCTAAGGGATGTAAATGCAAGTTTCATCAATAGAAAGGGACCTTAATGAAGTTATTTTTCATTTTCCTTTTTTTTTTTTTTATATATATATATCATACCTTACCAATTAATTAAAGCGCGACAGAGTGCTTTCTTTGACCAGCAACGAAGGTGCCTCTACTTGCCTTTTCGGTGCTGGACAAGTGAGCATTAATTTGCCCCCTTGCCGGCTGCGAGGCGCACAATCCAGTTTCGGCAGTCATCTCTTTTATCCTTGTCGGCTTCAATATATTAGACTTTGAATATGCAACGCCATAAACTGGACAGGAATAATTGATATTATATATCAAGTAAATGAAAGCATACAAGTCAAATTTTGAAAGTCAATAATACTTTGTCTACGCGGCTGCGGCTGCGTTTTATTTAAAACGCAGTCAGCAGCTGTTTGGTAATAAAAAAACTCGATTTACTATGCATGGGGCCCACGTGTTTTTTACATTTAAAAAGCTGAAAATAAAAAGCATAAAAACCTGCTTTTCATGCACTATAGCCTGTAAAAACTAACGAACAGTGCAAGTGATTGCACTGTTCACGAGTGAATTGCACTGTTCACGTGAACAGTGCAATTCACTCGCACTATTCATTGTTTTTTTTAGTGTGTTAATTGTATTAATTTTTTTTTATTTAAAAAAAAACTAGTTTAGAGAATTAAATTCATTCACGATATGAACAATATTTTTTTCTCGAAAAACTAATATAAAGTGAATTAAATTTATTCGCACAATAATATTAATTTTATATCTGATAATATTTTATCTAGTTTTATTACACGCTCAAAAAAATTATGAAAACTATAGTTCTTATCGGATGAATTTTTGTACGTAATGGAATTATAAATAGTTTAATGGAATAGTAAAAAATATTTTATATAAAGTATTATTTTTTTCATGATGTAATAGGAATAATTAATTTTTACAATATTTAAATTTAAAACCATCAATATTAATATATATTTTTTAAAATTATTTTATAATCTCAATTTCAAAAGCATTCTTAACTAAACATATTAAACTACTTTTTCTTCAACCTCAATTTTAACTGCAGTTTTAACCAAACACCTATTTTTCAAAACCAACCTCAACTAAAAGTACTTTTTATAAAACAATTTTTTTTCAAATCACAACCACAACCGCTACCGCAATAGAGTGTGTTTGGTGCCTATACTTTGCTGATAAAAAAAAAAAAAAAACTAAGAGTGGAGGAAAAATTGCTATATTACATTACTATTCATTATACTAGTGATTTGATATATTGTTCACGTTTAAAAACCCTTTCAATTTGTTATTGGAAGCAAGGTGTTTTTTTTTCACCATTATACAATTATCTTTTACAAATTATATAGAATTAGATTGATCATTTTGCTTTTTTTTTTTTTGTAAAAATACAAATCTAACCCTATAAGAAAAAAAAAATACAATGCCTAGTACTTAGAGATGTTCTAGTCTTTTTAATTTTTTTCAAAATAGTATAATTATTTTGATACCTTAACTCTCTCACAATGTATTTTTGTCATTTTATATTGGTTTTATTGTAGATCTAAAGGTTGTTTAAGAGCTCTTTTGTAATTGACATATATTAAATATAATTATAAAAACAAAAAAAAAAATTGATGTCGTGTGTTATGCACCAACTAGCATGTGGACTGCCCCTACGCCGTTCGTGGAGGCATGTAGTGTTGTTTGACAACCAATCGTACCCTTCCAGGGTAGTGTTTGAAAGGTCTCGACACCTCTAACTTGATGTAGTGGTGCGTACTCCAAGATCACAGCATTTTGGTGCTAGTGGCCATTTCTTTTTTTCCCTTCTTCTCTATCTCCACCTAGATTTTTGCACCAACCCTTTAAAAATTCAAGAATAATCCTTTAATTTTTTTATTATTTAGATTTAGTCCTTTTTTCATTTTATTATGATTTTTTATCTCAAATTATTTATAAAATAGGTATGCCATTTCAATTTTATCCCTTTTATTTTTTTTCTCATCTTTCAAATTTGCTCATCTTTTTTTATTGCTATTTTTTTTTTGTTTAAAATCATTTTTTAAATTGATTTTGTTTTATGATTTCACCCTTGTTTGAATTTTCTCTTATCAAATTTAATTTTTATTCTTTTGATTGCTAATTTTTTTGCTTTAACAAGTTTTTAAAACTTATATTTTTAAACTGGTTTATAAAAAACTTGTCATGTCCCGATCCCTATATCCATGACCGACACACATATAAGGTCTCCCTCCAGATTCATTATCTATGTGAACCAAAACATACATACAAACTTTTTCTTCCTATTAACTTAATTAGAGTTAAACATAACAATGATAACATAAACTAAAGTCCATAACATAAATCAACATCTTAATACAAAAGTTAATACAAAATTCTATAATTACGAAGCTCTAACTAGACACAATGGAATAATGTTAATTACAACATAAGAGCAGGTTCTGAAAGTCTATAAAAATGACCTATCAATGAAGTTATAAGCCTGAAAATGATAAATAATGAGAGGGTGAGTTCAACAACTCAATGAATAGATAATGTTCAATATACATATATGAGATAATACATTAATAAGGTCTGTACTGATGGATGTATTCTATTGGTATATACCGATGGATGTATTCTATTGGTATATACCGACCGTATCATCGACGGATATTGTCTATCGGTATATACCAACAAAAGTAGAGATGAAATTATTTCCATCAGTAAAAATTACCGATTAAAAAATGGCGTTGATAATTCCGTTGGTTTTTGTTGATTTTCTGGTAGTGTAATAAAAACCTGTCCAAAGACACCAACACTATTGGAATGAAGTAGAATGACTTCACGAAGCTAGTTAATCTTTGATAAGTCAAATTCAATTTGTTCAAGAATTAAAGAATGAAAGAAGCACTCTCATAAAAGTTAAAAAAAAAAAATGTTCTGAATTCTTATTAATCAAAATGTCCCCTCTTTAGGATTTACATGGGTTTAAATACTTATGAAAATATAACCTTAATGAATCTACCATAATGAACTAATTTGACCCACCTACAAAATTGACACAAAAACCCTAAACTGAAAAACCCGTAACTTGATCCAAATAAATAAATCTTGGATGTCATGAGAAGAGAAGGAAATAAAATATTACAAAATAGATTCAAGGCTTATTTATAACCTTCTATGCAACCCATTAATTCTAGAAATTAAAGGAAAGGTAGATGTCTATGTTGTTTTTCAAATTGTAGTAGGATTCTGATCTCAAACTTATATTTTTTTTCATTTTTAAAAGAAAAGTAATTGTTGGTATTAATTCCCTTCTTTTGTTGCCTCTTAGGATTCTTCTAATACTAGAAAACAAAATTAAAGTTGGAATAATCTCCTTGCATATTTAGGAAGCCTTGCAACCACTTTGTTTCCTAAGTCAGCTTGAATTCTTTTATTTTCTTCACTATGTTTTCTCCTCACCTCATAGCCTAAATAAGGTTGGATTAGACCTCTCTTGCACATGAATTAGATGTACCAAGGCCTCTTCTTAATGCTCCAATGAACCTTTCAAATCTAATTTGATCGAAACATTCAAAACTAATACATTAAATGCCTCTTTCAATTCCTTTTTCTTGGACCGAGTCCTTGGTCTGTTTGAAATTTTAATAGGTACTTACTAGTGCTTGTGAGCTGATCTACATCATGATTCGCTTTGTATTAATCGACCACCAGGTAGCTTAAAGATAACATTTCTTAATTACAATAGCAATAGATAGGAATGTTTGAACAACTTAACTTGATCTGACAACATTAAAACCTTTCAGTTTAAAGTATTATGGAAAATGCTAAGATTTCTTAATAGTAAAGTTGAAACACTAAAACCATTCATTTTAACATGTAATCAAATGCTAAAGTTTCTATGGTTTGTTAAATGCTAGATGGAGATGTTCAAACAACTTTAAAAAATTATCTTTGATATATTATCACATCCTAATGTTTCTTATTTCTAATTGGATCACTTGGAGTAACATGTGATTTACATTATTTTCTAACAAATAGAGTTGCTTAATTATAGTTAATGATTTGCCTAATCTGGTGTGAAATTCGAATCACATGGTCACATAACACACAATCAAGATCGAGATCTGATCTTGAAAAGCCAAAATAAGTCTGATAGAAGTGTGACACAATGGAAACCTGTCTCAAGGCACCAATATTATTGGAATAAATTCGAATGACGCCACTAAGCCAGTTAATCTTTAATAAGTTAGATTTAGTTTGTTCAAGAACTGAAGAATGCAAAAAGCACTCTCACACAAGTTTAAAAAATGTTATGAATTCCTATTGATCAAAAAGTCCTATCTTTAGGCTTTACAAGAGTTTAAATACTTATGAAAATATAACTCTAATAAATCTACCCTAGTTGACTGATTTCGTCCAGTTATAAAATTGACTTAAAAACTCTAAACTGAAAAGCCTATAACCTGATCCAAACAAGCCTTGGATCTTAATTGAAAACAAAATATTAATTACGCTCAAATAAGTCTATGAGTTGTAGCTAACAAAATAAAATAAAACCTATAATATTAAATCCTTGTTTTGTCGTGAGAAGAAGACAAGGAAAGAAAATATTACAGAACTTATTCAAGGCTTATAAGCCTTCCATGTAGCTCATTAATCCTAGAAACTAAAGGAAAGATAGCCACCCATGTTGTTTCCAAGTTGTAGTAGGATTTTGATCTCATAATTTTTTTTTTTTTTCCTTCTTTTGAAAGGAAAGTAATTGTTGGTATTAATTCCCTTCTTTTGCTGCCTCTTAGAATCCTTCTAATATGAGGAAACACAATTAAAGTTGCTAGAATAATCTCCTTGCATAATTAGGAAGCCTTCTCGCCACTTTGTTTTCCAAGTCAACTTGGATTTTTTGTTTCATTTACTGTGTTTTCTCCTCACCTCATGGCCCAAATAAGATTGGATCGGGCATCTCTTGCACATGGATAAGATGTACTAAGACCTCATCTTAATGCTCTAATGGATCCTTTAAATTTGACTTGGTTGAAACCTTCAAAACCAATACAATCAATGCCTCTTTTAATGCTTTTGTCTTAGACCAAGTTATTGGTCTCTTTGGAACATATAATAGGTCATTGTTGGTGTTTGTGGGCTGATCTATATCATGATTCACCTTGTCTTAAACAACCACCAAGTAGCTTAAAGATAACATTTCTTAATTGCAATATCAATAGATGTGGGGATGTTTGAAAAAGTCAACTGATCTGACAACATTAAAACCTTTCCGTTTAATGTATTACGACAAATGCTAAGATTTCTTAATAGTAAAGTTGAAACACTAAAACCATTCATTTTAACATGTAATCAAACGCTAAAGTTTCTATGGTTTGTTAAATGCTAGATGGAGATGTTCGAACAACTCAAAAAAATTATCTTTAAGATATTATCGCACCCTAATGTTTCTTATTTCTCATTGGATCACTTGGAGTAACATATGATTTACATTATTTTCTAACAAATAGAGTTGCTTAATTACAGTTAATGATTTGCCTAATCTGGTGCAAACTTCAAATCACATGGTCACATAACACATAATCAAGATCGAGATTTGATCCCGGAAAGCCAAAATAGGTTTGATAAGAGTGTGACACAATGGAAATCTGTCCCAAGGCACCAACACTATTGGAATAAAGTCGAATGACACCACTAAGCCAGTTAATCTTTAATAAGTTAGATTTAGTTTGTTCAAGAACTGAAGAATGCAAAAAGCACTCTCACACAAGTTTAAAAAATGTTATGAATTCCTATTGATCAAAAAGTCCTATCTTTAGGCTTTACAAGAGTTTAAATACTTATGAAAATATAACCCTAATGGATCTACCCTAGCTGATTAATTTATCCCACTAACAAAATTGACCCAAAAATCCTAAACTGAAAAGCCTATAACCTAATCCAAATAAGCCTTGGATCATAAATGAAAACAAAGTATTAATTAAGCCCAAACAAGCCTTGAGTTGTAGCTAACGAAATAAAATAAAGCTTATAATAGTAAATCCCTATTCTGCTGTGAGAAGAAGAGAAGGATAGAAAATATTACAAAACTGATTCAAGATTTATTTATAGCCTTCCATGAAGGTAGTTGTCCATGTTTCTAAGTTGTATTAGGATTTTGATCTCATAGTTATGTTTATTTTCTTTTTAAAAAAAGGAAAGTAATTATTGGTGTTAATCTCATTCTTTTGTTGCCTCTTAGAATCCTTTTAATACTAGGAAATACAATTAAAGTTGCTGGAATAATCTCCTTGCATAATTAGGAAGCCTTGTCGCCACTTTGTTTTCCAAGTCGGTTTAGATTTTTTTGTTTCCTTTACTGTGTTTTCTTCTCAACTCATGGTTCAAATAAGATTGGATTAGGTTTTTCTTGCATATGGATAAAATGTACTAAGATTTTTTCTTGATACTCCAATAAATTTCTCAAATCTGAGTCAAAACTCTCAAAACCAATACATTTAATGTCTCTTTTAATGTTTTTGTCTTAAACCAAGTTATTGGTCTATTTAAAGTATGTAATAAATCTTTATTGATTTTTGTGGACTGATGATCTATATCATGATTTACCTTGTCGTAATCGACCACCACCAGGTAGCCTAAAGATAACATTTTTTTACCCGTGAAATTAGTCGAGATGCGCACAAGCTGGTCCGAACATCCACGTTAAACTAAAAAAAAGATAATATTTTTTAATTACAATAGCAACAGATGGGAGAAGTTTGAATAACTCAATTTGATTTGACAACATTAAAACCTTTCAGTTTAATGTATGACGCCAAATGCTAAGATTTTTTAATATTAAAGTTGAAACATTAAAACCTTTCATCTTAACAAACAATCGAATGCTAAAGTTTCTATGATTTCTTAAATGCTAGATGGAGACGTTCGAGCAACTCAGAAGAATTATCTTTAGTAAATGATCGTCGCGTCCTAATGTTTCTTATTTCTGATTGGATGACGTGGACTAACATCACCGAGTAAAGAAAACGTCTAATATGGTACGCCAGCCAAGCCAACGCAGAAATTCTGATCACAATCCCTTAGAATGGCCTAATTACAATCAGAATAATCACCTTTCAATCCCACATCTATCTGCATCACTTCTTTTTTTCTTGTTTTATGAATGTTAATTCAAAATTATTTCTTTCATAATACAATATTTCGTTTTCTTTTCTTATACAATTACTGCAACAATGGACGTACATATCACTAATTTTCATGCTGGCCATGTTGCAGGGAACTCCTCTGCTCATATCTAGCTTGTCAACTACCGAATTCTTAAACATAACAACTATGGGGACCTCATTAACCTCCGAAACAAAATTACATGGTACAGGCCTTAAATTAACAAAACTATCTCGCCATTTCACTATATGATTATGACTTCTAGTTGTTGTTGTTTTTTTTTTTTTTTTTAATAAAACAATATATTTTTATGTCAGTATTGAAGGAAGTTTCTGCTTAGAGAAGGCTCCATTGTAACCAAGATAGTGAGAGATTTACAAGTCATTCATATTGAGTTATTGACCACATGAGAGGACTTTATTGCTCGCATTAGAAAAGCTTTTTCTTTAGAACCATAAGTTTTGAACAGTGTGCTAGTTGTATTTGAAAGAATAGAGAGAATATTTAGAAAGAATAGCTCAACCCTTTTAAGGTTGGGATTCTGTTGCATTTATAGTCATCTGCAAATCTGTAACAACTATACAATATCATATTGTTTGCCTATTTTATAGCTTGCCTAAATTATAGCTATACAAATCTGTCAATATCTTGAATATATCTTGAATCCTATCAGTATTTAAGAACACACGAGGATGACTGGAAAGAGAACTGCAAATTTACATGTTACTTATTTCATATTTTATGCTACTTAGTTAGGCCTCAGATTCTTGAGTTTTGACCTTGAATAAGTGGTCTTTTCACACTAGAGAATAAGTTGTCCTCGTATTATTAAATTAAGTAGAATCCAGAGACTAATCATCCTCATGGAAGCAAATGCTGCACATACAAACAGGATTGCGGGAGGAAATGCTTATAGAACTTCACGAAGTAGCGGTGGAAGGGAATGGAAATTCTTTGTAGAGATTGCTTGAAGAGGATAAGCTTGTTCTTGATAGATTTACTACAGATTGTTTTGCAGGGACACCTCTGCACATATCTGCCATGCTTGGACACTTGGAATTTGAAAGAAATATTTCAAGTCAAACACCTGTATTTGCTAAAGAACTAGATTTCCGCAGATCATCTCCGCTTCACTGGGCAACAGCAAATGGGCACCTTGAAGTAGTAAAAGCACTGTTACTGGTCAACCCATCCTGCATCTCTGTGTTAAACACTACCAGATAGATGCTTCAACATTTTTGGTAGAGACAATCAAAGAAAGTGGATTTATCAATTCTAAGGATGAGGATGGCTCAACTGTCCTGCACCTAGCAGTAGCCGATAGAGAAATTGAGGTATGAAAATAAACCTCCAACCACTAACCAGTACAATTCGTATGACTTTAGCTCAGCATTTTATATATATTAGAACAGGGAGTAAAGAAATTTCGTTTATTATCTTATAGGCATGCTAAACAAAAGACATTTAAAAAAAACTTGAAGTTTATACAAGTTTATAACTAAGCATGTAAAAGGAGAACTAATTATGGCAAACATGTTTTCAATACAAAAATAACAATAGAATACTAGCATGTATACTAAACAAATATTCAAATTTACAATTGATATAAAATAAAAAATACATATATGCATACTAATAATAAAATTAACTATGCTTAAATTAAAATAAAAAAGATACTTGTTAAAATACTTTAAAGTAATGAATCTTTTGTTGTTTTATTGCTCTTTACTTGTAAAACTATGATATTTGCAAAATGCCTCACAATATTCTAACAACATCACCTTGTTTTAAATACATTTATAAACAATTTTTTTGAACTAAAGATTGTTTTACTTAAATATCTCTCAACAAAATAAACTTAAGCTCTAGATTTGAGAGAAAAACTAAGACATAAAAAAAAGAACAAAAATACTAAAAACGAGGTGAGGCCAGAAGAGTAAGTGGAATTTGAGAAATTTTAATTGGAAACTCTTCCTTCACTCCCTTTTGATAGTGAATTTTAAAAGTTCAAAGAATGAAGAATTAATAAAAATATTTAAATTAAAAAAGATAAAATCCACAATCATTCATTTTCTTGGGTTACTATGTTAAGCTTTATTTTGTTCACTGAGATTTATTCAATTATCATTATTTTACTTATGAATTGTACCGTATACATAAATAGTATCGTGTAAATATTATTTTCACCAAGTAAATTCACAGGAAAGATTGAAGAGGTCACAGATAGTCCCGTTTAAAACCCAACCTTAAACATAACTTTTTAGATCATATATATTCACCGCACTAACTTTCTATCTATGTAAACAATAACGTATATGTGAACAAAATTGACCAGATAACTTTGATACTAATCTTATAAAGTATAATCAAGATAGAATAAACTATCATAAACAAATTAATAATTTACTTATCGAAAAAGATAAACTATAACTTTAAAACAAAAATATATAGCAACCTTCTAAAATTAAACAAAAAAAAAATCATAACATACAAAAAGGTTGTAGATTAAAGTATATAGAAATAAAATTAAATCTATATGTGAGAATATAACAATTTAAAAGGAACTTAAATATTAACTTCAACTTTAAAGATGTTAAAAACCTCTTTCACAATTAATCGATACTATTATTTTCATAATTTTTTTCTCACAAGATAAACTAAACAAATTTGAATATAAAATTAAAGAATAAATCCTTAAGATTGTAAATCAAAGTTTGTAAATATATATTAGACCGGTGAGCAATAATGTTTAGTTTATCATCACAAGGTATGCTAAGCAAAAGATGTCTAACAAAAGCCTATAGTTTATACATGTTTAAAACTATAAGAAAGTAAAAGCATAATTAATGACAAGTATGCTTTCAACATAAAAATAATAATATAATACTAGTATACATACTAAGCATATATTCAAATTTGTAATTGATATATATATCCTAGCATGCATTCTAATAATAAAATTAACTATGCATAAATTAAGACAAGAAGGGTATTTACTTGTTGAAACATTTTAAAGTAATGAATCTTTTGTTATTGTTAATGATAAATACTTTGTTCTTAAAATATTATTAATCTTTACTAGTGCAACTAGGATGTTTGCTATATGCTCTCAAGATTTCAACAACACCATCTTGGTTTAGATACACTTCTAAACTAGGTAAACCAAATATTATGTAACTCAAATATTTACCAACAAGATAAATCTAAGCTCTAGATTTGTGAGGAAAATCAAAGTATTTATATAAAAAAAAGAATACTAAAAATGAGGTGAGGAAGAATGTGTAGGATTTGAGAAATTTGAGTTGGAAAATCTTTCTTCAACCTCATTTTATAGTGACTTTTAAAAGCTAAAAGGTTGATTAATTAATATAAGATATAATTTTCACCATTATCTACCTTTGATTAATTAACTACCGTATATCAATAATTAAATTGAGAAAAATCAAGGGTTATTTGTGTAGGAAAACCAAGAGTTATTTGAGTTTAATTTCTCATTCACCCATAATTTATTTAAACCATGTTAATTAAAATAAATTTCCAACAAAAATTTATTATATGAACTTGATACCACTACAATATTTAATAGTTTTACCGATGAAATTTTTTTGTTGTCGTGAGATTACCATTCCATCAGTGAAAATTATACCGACTAATTCACCGATGGAATGCGTCCGTCGATATAACATTCATTAGTAATTCCATCATTTGTCGCGAATTTTGTCGGTAAAAAAAAGTGATGGTATTACAAACAGAAAATGCGTAAAAAAAATACCCGTTGGAAATATGCCGACAGAATAATTCAATCAACATATTGTCATCGGTGATAGTGGCATATGTAGTAAATTTTTTTCAACTCTTTGGAAAATATAGACGAATTGAGTCCATTGCTATTACCATCGGTAAAATCACCAACAGAATGAGTCTGTCGGTGATTGTGGATGCAATAAATGTTTTCTAACTCTCTAGAAAATACCGACGGATTGAGGTCGTCGGTAACTCCGTTTGTAATATTTAAAAAATATTTTTACAAATAAAATTGTATAGAATAATTAATATAAAATTGTATAGAATAATAAAAAAAGAAAATAATTAAACAAATAAAATTGTATAAAATTGAAATATGTAAAAATAAAATTGAATAATATAAAATCCAAATTTAATTACAATTTTATTTGTATAAATAAAAATTAAACTAGAACAATGGCAAAGGAGGAGGAGGCTGGTTGTTTCCGGGACCGTACGACCAAAAGGAGGGCACACACGTACCACCCATCTGTGATTTCATGTCCATGACCGTTTGGTGGAGTTCTTCATAATCCATCGAGAGTTGCTAGTATTTTTGGGTGAGATGAGTCGTGTGTTATTGCAAGGCCATGAACTCCTGAGACAGGGTGCTCGATACCAATTTAAAGCTCCCAATAGTTGAGACATTATGGGTCACCTGCAAGTTCTTGGTCGTATTGTTCGAGAGTCTATACACCCAAATTTTATTAAGTCCACCAGACAATCCTGCCTCCATCCATAAATCTGGATTAAAATCCAAGGGGGTCGAAAGATTGTCCCCATATCTCTCCCTCAACCGACTTATATGTTTGCTAAAAAATAAAAAAGAAATCATCAAATTCAATTTAAGAAAATAATAACTTAGAAAAAAATGGCTGAACGAACATACCACAAAATATTGAGTGTGATTATCGATAAATTGTTGCATCCTCTTTTGGCGGTCTTCACTCTGCACGTGTGTCTCCACAAAAAGCTCCATTGGGCTCGACTCACGTCTAACAGACGTAGCCTGTAAGAAAAAAAATATTGCAAGTTAAATATATTTATAAATAACAGCAAATTAATTAAAGATAGATGTCACTAAAATTGATCTTACCATTCGTTCACATGTGAAAATAACATAACAGAGCCACCGGTGTGCGTGGTAACTGAACCGTGAATTTGCCAGGTTTGGTTCTTGACACCAAATTGTGAGCATTGTGTGAACCGTTTAGACATCATGTGCTAAATATATTGCACCCATATATTCTTTGAGATGTATGGAGACTTGAAATCCCTTTAAACTGTTACGTCATTCCAGCCTAGTAGAGCATTATCTCTAGCATATTTTTTTGCTTTTTTCTACACTTCATACCAAAAATTACGCAACCTATAAGATACAAATGTATTTTATATGAGTTAATGACAAATTAGATTTTAATATATATATATTAAAAAATATCATATTGTCATTTGCGTTATCCTCATTGTTACCTAGTTGCAGCGTGATTCTCCCATAAGGTTTTCAAAAATGTATGAGTTTGTAATATTACAATAAATAAATAGTCCACTTATAACAAAGTTTAAGTATGACATATACTTACTGCGTAAAAGGGTTCAACACAATTAAATAGCATATAATTATGTGCTTGTTTGAATTCTATTTCAAACAAATATCTTCCTCTTATAACATTTTTAGGTGTTGATCGTCTAGGATTAGAGAATATTGACAAGTTTTCACTTGAAGACACTTCACCACCACCATCATACCATGGAACATAGTTGATTCTTGTTTTCAAATAAGGCTCGAAATAGTACAAGATAAATGTTGAGATCGCCTCAACAATATAGGCCTCACATATCAAAGCCTCAACATGTGCCTTATTCTTAACCTTTTTCTTAAGATTGGGCAAGTACCTGTATGAAATTAAACAAATATTTTCAGTTAAGAAAAACAATGAAAATTCATTAATAATTACATTGCATTTGCAATATCTAACTTCTCGAATGAATACATCCATCTATACTAGATTGTGCCTCTAACTTTTACCTAATATGGTAAATGTATGGGTAAATGCTTTATCAAGTTAAAAAATAATGGAGTAAATATCATCTCAAGTTTGTCTATTGTCTCGACAATATTTGTTTTAAGCCATCCACCACATCATGTGATTGGTGTCATGTCATGTGCTAGCAGTCTTCGATGACATGAATAACCTCTGCAGTCTAGGTGTGATTGGAAAGCATCTAAGTTTTTTATATGCTACAAGAGTCTTTCTCATGCCAGTTCTGGGTTTGAAATGAGAATGCTCACATATCATGCACTCGACTAACTGAACAATTTTAAGGTAGTACAAGTTGCAGAAGTTTAGACACATGTTAATTTTTTGGTATCCTAAACCGAGGGGTTTTGTAACAACCCGACTATTTCAAATCCAAAATTGATAGGATTTTTTTTTAAGTTCTCGATACTTCTCACAATGACATTCTGTGAATTAGTAATTAGGTTTTCTTCCTTATCGTGGCATCATACAAATATAATTTTTATAAATCAATATTCTCATAAGACGGATACTCCATACACATGACCACAATATTATATTTCCATATTCATACATTTACATTACATCATATTGACATACTCATGAGTTTGCATTCTTGTTCTAGTCTCATTATCAACACGAGTTTATACACGAGTTCCGAACAATAATTTTACACAGCTAGTATTTTCTTTCATACGATCCTTATGTGATCTCACAACACAACATCCTCATAAAAGATAATACCACATAATATATTCATAACATCATATCTACATGTTCGCACATCCACATCCATGTTCCATTACAATTTTCATTACAAGTCCTTACAAAAGTGCTAAATGGTAAATATTCAACATAACACCTAAGTACTATTACATATCACCTTTCAAAATATGTGAACCCGTGGAACGGGCTTTCCTACGCACCTTGATTGTGTGATGTCCATATTACAAAAACAATATGGATACAAGAATAGTAAATAATCTAACATAATAATAAACAACTAGAAGTATGTTTTCGTTACTTTTTGTTATTAACTTAGAATGTATAGATTCCTTCTTTTATTTCTTATATGCATTATACATACCTTATTATTTTGTTAAATGTATTTTTCTCACTCACACACCCCAATCTCTCCATATGAGTTGTGGAGAAGTTTAACATTAGTCATGGTTAATTACTTCACCTTAACCCTATCATTCACCTTTGATACTTTTAACCATAGCTAACTGCAACATTTAAACTTAGCCATCAGTCTCAGATGTCATTAACCTAAAACTAATCATGAAATCAAACTCATCATTTTTATGGATACCATTAGCCAAATCCAATCATCATAATCAACTCGGTCATTCATCTAGAATGTCATTTACCAAAACTAATCATGAAGTGCAATCCATTCATCCATCTTGGATGCCATTAGCCGAAGCTAATCAACAACCACAAACCAATCATCCATCTCAGATGCTATTCACCGAAGCTAATCAACAATCACAACTCAATCACCAATCTCGGATGCCATTAGCCGAAGTTAATCATCAAGTACAACCTGGTCATCCATCTTGAATGCCTTTAGCTAGAGCTAATCAACAATCACAAACCGATCATGTATATTGGATGCCATTAGCCGAAGCTAATCAACAATCTAAACATCACTTTCTTTTCCAAAAAAAAAATCCCAAATTCCTGTCACTTACTAGAGAAAATAAAAACTTTACGAGAAAAAGAAGTTGAGATGATCCTTTTCAATAAAGTAGGCCCTATATGGATTTCTTCAAAATAAAGGAGCTATTGAAATGTAAAGAAGCTATACTTGAAAGTTTTTTTTAGGTAATTTTTTATTACTATCCTGAGATAAAAAGAATATAAATAATACAGTCAGAAATGTATTTTGTTAAAAAAAAAAGAGATAAACATAAAAATAAATTTATTTCTAAAATAATTTTAAAGTGAATTTCTATACTTTCAAATGAGAAGTTACAAAGAGGATATGTCTTCAAAGACAATATTTTTTATTTTTATTCATTAAATAAAAAATAATAATAAAAGTGATTATTATTATAGTTTTAAAACTAAATTCGGGGCTTGACTTAGGGCAAGGCCCAGGTAATGATCCTTTTTTAAAAAAAAAAAAAAAAATTGTTTAGTCAATTATTAATATCACTAATGAATTCTCAATTGAGCTCATAAAAAAATCATAACATGATTGAATGATGATTTTGTTTTTTTTAAAAGATTGTTTAGTCAAGCTATTTTCTTTGGGACTAAAGTAACTTGATTTAGTAGACACAAGCTTGTGAGAATTTGAGCCTCATTACTGACACATCCATATTAGTCTTTATTTTCCTTTCATGTGTGATTTTTTTACATTGGTTTTGTGTCTCTAGAACTTGCTTTAATTCTAATCAAAACCATACTTTTACATGCATACATGACCATGATTAAGGCATTCTTTATTATGTATCTTATCTAGCCTAGCAACCCACCTTTTGATAAATATTTCCCTTGGAACCCTTTTTGAGTTGATGGACTTTTCTTTGATTATAAACCTGCATTACAAGTCTTAAACCAAACAGTTCCTTACCCAAGCCATAAAACTAATGAAGCATCATATATCATTATACAAGCATGAGAATAAATGAAATAAGTGCGGGGGTGTCTTAAATTCAGAAGTGGCTATGTCAGGTGCGGGGGAACAATCTTTTACTTTGGAAAAAAAAAAAAAAAACACAAGCCACATGATATTATGATGGAAAATTGAGGAATTTGTTCAATCTTTTATATCTTTGATTCCTAAAAAAAAAAAACATTATTGTGAAGGTTTGAAGTTTTAGAAAGGTTAAAAATTGTCCTTTAGTTTGAACCAAATTTTTGTTTTGTTGAATGATCAATTTTCCAATAAAAAAAGAATGATGTAGCTTTAATATTTGTCAAGTTCAAAATGGTTAGAGGGAGTGTTTAATATTCTATATCTTGTTTTGGGGTTTTTTTTTTCATTGGTTTCGATGGCTTTTAAGCTATACCTTACCAAAGATTTCCCACCCTAAAGCAAGCCACATTACAACCCTTGAAAAGACCTTATAATTTGTGAAATAAATGTAATCTAAATGGTGGAGAGTGAGATGATTCGCAAGCTTATGGTAGATCATTTCCATTGTAATGAATTTAAGTGAAACAATAACATTTCATACACATGAGAATTAAGTGATCATTCATGTGAGATCTACTATTTGGTTGTTTTATTCTAAAGTAAAAACACTTGATAAAAAAAATTTAAATTGATTGGAATGTCATTCATGATATGTTATAATGGTTTGAGAGTTTAATTGTTGTTCATTGATGGCATTACATTTTTTATATTAGAAAAAGTAAAATTGAAATTTTGCCCAAGGATGTGCAAAAGCTAAGTGTGGGGGAATTTGATAAGTGCAAAATATACATATGTTTGTATTTCTTTTACACTATTTTTTTTTTATGTATTTTGAGCTGATTGGAAGTTATTTTTATGAGTTTAGCATGCTTAAGAAACTTTGTGAATTACTTGCTAAAAGATATGAATTTCTGCATTTTATGTTTCGGACCTTGCTTCTTGTGATAGTTTTTCATCATGTTATAATTTCAGAATGTTAAACTTTGTGAGTTTATTTTTTTTTATGTATTTTGAGCTGCATAAAAGTTAAAGTACACTTATCAAGGTTTCTAAAAAGATATTATGGGCAGAAATTCGAGTTTGTTTGGACCACTAATCAAACCTATAAAATTGGATTGAAATCCTACTTGCAGCAGGATTCTCCGCTTTCACACTATAGATTCAAATAAGCATATCTTGAGTCTCAAATATCAAAAATCATATGATTCAAAAGCTCAAAATCATCTACACATCAAGGAATACAACTTTTATGATGGATGTCAGGTCAGATAAAATCATTTTGAAGACGACAATCCAGACACAAGATGAAAGATGAGATTGGTCTCCAAATCTAATAAGGAAACTAATGGTGTTGAACATCCCACTACAATTGAGAGTTTGAAATAGAAACGGTGGGCCTTAGGATCCAAGAAATGTGCAAATAAATCCTTTAACATTCCATGAATAAAAAAACTATAACTAGAATAGCCGGTTATTGCAAAAAAAAAACAAGTTAGAAACAAAGCTTAAGTTGCAGTGAAGTCTAAATTACAGTAGAGTTATGATAGCAACAGAGTTAGTTTTCAACACAAATTCTGAGACATTTAATCAACCTAGTGACCAGATAAAGAAGAAGGAATTAAGTAACATTATGGACTCTTAATTAGGAGAAGAATCCTAATGAAAGATTATAGTTGAGAGAGAGAATAAAGGAAGCAAATCGCATCAGAAACAACTCTTTTCTTCTTCTCTATAGCGTTCTTTTCTCTTTATTTTTGTTAATTTTCCAACGGCTATGAACTAAACTTTGGATTTCAATTCAAGGAGAATATACAACATCTTCATTATTAAGTTGTGTGAAATAACGTTATCATTGTAATTCTTTTATATTCAAGTACTTATTTATCTTTATTTCAAAATTATGCTATTGATTTTTGTTCATGCTTATTGAACTGTTTTGAGATGGCATATATGTACTTTCTAGTTTTTTTTTCAATATGTAATCGTTGTTAAGGACTACAATAAGAAGTAAAGGAGTTAACTTGATTGTTGCAATTATCACTTTAATTTATTTAGGAGGAATAAGCTAAGTTAAATTGTTCAAGCTTTTGAACAGTTGCTTAGAATAAATTTTACAGACTTTGCTCTTAAGGCTACTGTCTGTCGAGTGAATTAAAATTGTTTTTCAATATTAAATTTGTTTGATGGTAAAAAATTTATTAGAAAGTTTTATCTAATTAATTTACTTATGATCTCCTTGATTCCTCTTAGTTTTAAGGGACATCAAATTTATTTTGTTTAAATTTAAAGGATATTTATTTTACATCGATGATCAACAAATTTATAGGAATAGATATCTAGATCTTTGAATTAAATTAATTACATATCAATTTATTATTTTTATTTTTAGAATTTTTTTTTCAAATCTTCTATTCTTTTTTATTTCATTATATTATAGAAAAATTAAATAAAAAAATTAAAA
The DNA here is from genome assembly GCF_005239225.2 of Populus alba. Taxonomy (NCBI): domain Eukaryota; kingdom Viridiplantae; phylum Streptophyta; class Magnoliopsida; order Malpighiales; family Salicaceae; genus Populus; species Populus alba. Next base: position 5,046,254 of record NC_133301.1, on the reverse strand, counting down.
TTTAATCCAATTGTTACAATTCTATTATAAATTTATTTTATTCATGATAATTTTAAAAATTATTAATGGCAGCCGAAAGAGTTAAGGCATTCATTGAATGATGTAGCAGCCCAGCCCAGGCCTAAAGATCTGATCAGAGCAGGAGGAAAACACAAGGTAACAAAGGGCATCCCCTCCCCTCGCTCTTCCTATTTCCTAACCCTAAACGAATTAACAGACATGTGTCCACTTTCCTCGATCCTCTCTAAAATCCATTCTCTTCTTGTCTTTCCTTTTCCGTTAAATTAACATTAGCACACACTCGCAATCTCTGCTTCATCCACTTTTTGTGATATGCCTTCACTTTCTCTTCCTTATTATTTACATACTTTGTTTTAGGTTCTTTTTTTTTTTTTTTTTTTTATTCCCCCAGCGTTAAAGAATAGCAACAACCTTATAGGACTTCTTTCCGGTAAGATTCTGATTTCACCACTGTCTATCTGTTCTTAGTTATCCCTTTTATGGTGATCCACTGGTCTGAAATTTGTTGGCATAGAAGGAGAAAGAAAAACCCAACACCTCCAATCTTTAACTTTTATTTCACCTAACTCCTACATAGCTTCCTAGTATTTCATTTTCATTTTGTTCATGAATCAGTCTTTCTCCTTTTTGTGCTTTAGATTTGGGTTTTTTATTTTTCAATATACATAACTGTATAGCCAATTAGTAGTTGGAATAGTGAAGATTAATACTTTTTGGATCTGGGTTCGGTTCATTTCTGTTGGGTTTTAATCAGCTTAAGTGTATCGCTGGTTGAGCTATGCAAAAAGGAGACTGAGCTTGTTTTTGGTTTCAAAGACTTTTTATCTAGTTGAGCTAAAAGGGCTTGTTGGTGATTTAGTGTTTTAAAAGTGGCTAAGATGAGTTTGAGTGCAGCCGAGGATAATTCGGCGTCAGAGATTCATCTACCAGCTGATATAGATTGGCATATGCTTGACAAGTCGAAGTTTTTCTTTCTTGGGGCAGCATTATTTTCAGGTGTATCAGCTGCTCTCTACCCTGTTGTTGTTTTAAAGACTAGGCAACAGGTATTGCCCACGCAAATCTCGTCCCTCAAATTGTCATTGTCAATTATGAATCATGAAGGTGTGAGAGGATTCTATAGGGGTTTTGGTACTTCTTTGATGGGTACAATCCCAGCTCGTGCACTTTACATGACGGCGCTTGAGGTTACTAAGAGTAATGTTGGGACTGCAACTGTTAGGTTAGGGTTTTCAGATACTACAGCAACAGCTATTGCTAATGCTGCTGCAGGGTTGAGTTCTGCCATGGCTGCGCAGGTAGTTTGGACCCCAATTGATGTTGTGAGCCAAAGACTTATGGTACAAGATTGTAATGGTAGCAGCATCAAGAGTAGCAAGAATATGATCCCCAGTTCGAGTTCGTGTAGGTATATGAATGGTATTGATGCGTTTAGGAAGATTTTGAATGTGGATGGTCCAAGAGGGTTGTATAGAGGATTTGGGATATCAATATTGACTTATGCACCATCTAATGCAGTTTGGTGGGCATCTTACTCTGTGGCTCATAGGCTTGTGTGGGGTGGTATTGGTTGCTATGCCAGCAAGAAAGATGAGAATGCTGTAAATGGTGGTGGGGGTTGTGGTTATAGGCCGGGTTCAAAGGAAATGGTGGCGGTACAAGGGGTATGTGCAGCCATGGCCAGTGGAGTTTCGGCTATGATTACTATGCCACTTGACACAATTAAGACACGCTTGCAGGTTTTGGATGGAGAGGAAAATGGAAGAACAAGGCCATTGACAGTTATGCAAACAGTTAGGAACTTGGTGAAGGAAGGTGGTTTTGCAGCTTGTTATAGAGGATTGGGACCAAGGTGGGTTTCAATGTCAATGTCTGCAACAACCATGATCACAACATACGAGTTTTTGAAACGTTTATCTACCAAGAACAGAGATAGCTTGACCTCATGACTCGAGAGCAATGGAAGAGGAAAGACTTTTTTCCACTTCAAATCCTTGAAATTTTTGTTATTTCTGTACCGTGTCTCTTTGTCAGCCTGCTCCCCAAGATGGCCTATCAATGTAAATTTTTGTTTTCCTGCTTCCCCGTTATTTTTAGTGGAAATCAATGTAAACTTTAGTACAGTAATAACAAGGCCTTTCCTATCTGTGCTTCTATGTCCTGAACTCATTTGAGATGGCACTTGTTCGTGTCCAAATTATACAGCATCATCTGTCTCTTTAGTTCTGAAGTCTCGGTTGTGGGAGAGAAGATATGTCTCATAAAGAAACTGCTAGCGTGCTCTCTGTTAGGTGAACATAAACAACATCTTAGCTGATGATGACACTAACCAATCATTCATGTCCATATATCCATGGAGAGGGAGAGACAATGGCATCCTCCATTTTCTTGTTGAACCAGAACAAATTATGAACTTCACAGTTACCTTAGCAAAACAAAAGAAAATGAAAAGGAAGAAAAGAAAAATGGCAAGACCTCAATGAGGGTGATGATGTGACAGTCTTCCAGATGTTGGTGGCTCTAACCCAGGAGCACTAGGAGGGACAAGGATTACCGGTTGCGGTGAAGACAAAGATAAATTTGTTTTAAAAGTATTTTTTTAAAAAAAAATTATTTTTTTATTTTAAATTAATATTTTTTATAGTTTTATATTGTGTTAATATTAAAAATATTTTTTTAAAAATAAAAAAATATTTTAATATATTTTTAAATAAAAAAAAACATTTTAAAAATAACAACAACACAATCTTAAACACCGTTTAAACTTTATTAAGAGACCGTTTGCACCTGCGTTTGGTGCAAATTTGAATTTTTTTTTTTTTTGTTAAAATTGAGTTCGGTTTGTACTTTTTGGATCGTTTTGATGTGCTGATGTCAAAAATGATTTTTAAAAAATGAAAAAACATCATTGGCATGTATTTCGGCACGAAAAGCTATTTGAAAAGCAATCGCTACCACACTGCCAAACACGCTGATCATGAATGTGGCTGACAGGAGTTTCGGTACGCAACATCAATTGCTTCTGCTAAAAGAAGTTATCCCATAGCTCTGTCCTCTCGTTTCTCGAAAGGAATTTGACAATGCATATTCTTTTATTATTATTATTATTATTATTATTATTTATATGGGTATCCGGACCAGCTTGAATGTATCATTATTAATCTCACAGTTCACTGAACATCCTGCAAACTCAATAAACATGTAAAGCACCGCGAGATGACAAGCATGCATAATAAAATTTGAACCCAGATGTAGTGAAAGGGAACAAGTCCCTTCCACTGCTAGGTCAAGACCACAAGTACATTTATTATTATTTTTTATCATACTAATTAGAGCCCAGCTAATGTCTCATAATATTATTGTTAAACGAAAAATAACTCCCTAATCGGCTAAAAACTTTGGCAAAATAGTACAGGTAATATCTAGGAGTGTTCACGGTCCGGTTCGGTCCGGTTTTCACCTAAAATTACAAGCAAACCGAAAAATAATATTCTTTATATTAACAACCCGGACCGAACCGAGAACCGGTTCAAACCGAACCGGTTTTGTTCGGTTCGGGTCGGTTTTTTAGCAAAAAAACCCAGAAAAACCGGATTGTTTTCTGGTAACAGCGATAACCATTGTTCACTCGCTTCCCCTTGAGAACTGCTTTGAGAGAGATAAAGAGAAGAAGATAGATGTGTTAGATGTTAGGTATTGGAGTTTTTGTGGGTGACTACGATATGATGCCGAGACAAGGTAGGGAAGGCAGTGGCAAGCAAAGAATGTTGACACCAAGAGAAGGAGTTTGAAACTTTGAATCATGAGACAGGGTAGCTCTGGAGAGTGTAATAAAATCTATTGACAAAACCTTCCTCGTGTAGGGTCAACTGTTATGAATGTGAGCTCTAGTTGCCTGGATCTATTTCTTAGATCTATTTCTTAAAGCTTGGTGGGTTGGTCTCCAATCCTATCAAAGCAGTTCTATGGTAATAGAAAAACAGGATTGTTCTAGATATCCAGGAAGAAGAAGGTGAGGGGGGTGGGGTGGGGTGGTTGAGAAGGGAGAAAGGAAAATGGAAGCTAAGTGAAGGCTGGGAAAGGAGGGGGGGTGAGGAGACGGCTGAAACTGAAAAGGAGAAAAGTGATTTAGGGTTAGGGGTTGTTTTTTATACTTTTTTTAAACCGGTTCGGTTTGGGTCGGTTTAATCGGTTTAAGCTATTTTAAACCAGAACCGAACCGGACCGGGTGGGTTTTTTTATTTTTTAATCGGTTTGTTCGGTTTTTTTTATCGGTTCGGTTTTTTCGGTTAATTTTTTCGGTTTAATCGGTTGGTCGGTTTTTTTGAACACCCCTAGTAATATCTATTTGAATAAAGACATAATTGGAAATAGTAAATTGGACTAAAAATATCAAATTGCATACTAACTTAACTCTAACTCGAAACTTATTTTAAATACAAACTCTAAATAATACTTTAAATCTAAACCATAACCCTATGTTTTGAAACAAACCCTAAACACTAACATTAATCACTAACCCTAAATATAAATACTAATTAATAACCATAAAATAATAACCAAAAAAACCAAATTGAAAAAACAAATATGAGAAAAAAGCCAAAAAAAACTTATTAAAAAATCAAAAAATTTGATTCAGTTCTATTTTGGTTTCAAAAACCTGAAATCGATTAAATCAAACCAGAACAATTCAATAAACACATGATTTACTTTAAAAAAAAAACGGGTATAAAAGCTAAATTTGCTTCTAACCCTAAAAGCAGCCACCCCTATAATAGAGAATGTTTGGAAGTGTGATAGCGGTTGCTTTTCAAAGTACTTTTTTCTTAGAAATGCATCGAGATAATATTTTATTTTTATTTTAAAAAATTTATTTTGGACATCAACATATCAAAATGATCTAAAAACACCAAAAAAAATATTAATTTGAAGCAAAGAAAAAAATAAAATAAAATTTTTAACTTTTTCAAAAATATTTTTTGAAACACAAAAATAAACAACCCATCTTTCATCTAGATTAGAAAATTTTATCCTCTCTCCTGATGAAAAAACAAAATCTTTTGTTTTTTAATGCTTTTCCTTTCTTAAAAATATGTTCCCCACTCTCCCTCCCTCTCATTTTCATTACTTTGTTTTTGGAAATCATTCTTTCTTTACAACCCTTTCTCTTGGTTTAAGCTTAAGATTGAAGAAATCATGGTTGAGAATCTCCAATCCTATTTATTTTTGTATTTCAAAAATACTTTTAAAAAAAATTTATTTTTTATTTTTTTCCTTTACTTCAAATTAATATTTTTTTAGTGTTTTTAGATCATTTTGATATTCTAATGTCTAAAATAATTTTTAAAAAATAAAAAATATATATTATTTTAATACATTTTCAAGTAAAAATCAATTTAAAAAGAAACTACAATCACACTCTTAAATATACCTTAAATAAAAATAGTCTCCTCCTACTTTTATTATTTCACTTGGGGCTTTTTATAGTGATGATTGTAGATTTTTTTTTTCTACCTTCGATCTAGCTTCTCATCAATACCCACTTGAAAGCCTTTTTCTTTTGCGAGCCTTACAGGTTAGAACCTATTAATATAATTTATGTCTAAATAAAATGTTTGAATAAAAATAAAGCTTGTACGACCACAGAATAAAAATTTGTATGTGCATAGTAGAGAGAAGTCAAAATGCATCTATGATAAGTTACTAGAATATTAACGCACGTGTGTACCCTTGATTGCTCAAGCTAGGCGATTTGGTCCTTCTGATTTTGCAACAAGACTGATCCCGTATCAAAAGCACATATCGCCTTCAAGCCAGGGCACCTGCGTTCGAAGCAAAATTGAAGACGACTTGAAGCTTCCCGAATCCCAGTGCAAAGTTGTCGATAACGTATTTATGACAGAATAAAAGGTAAAATATAGATTCAGATCGTAAAAGTAAATACTAAAATCATAAGGAAATTCTTTAAAATTTTAAATTAACAGCTGAAGAATCAGTTCCAATCAACTCTGTGATCAATTCAAAAACATTATCAGATGATCCTGATTTGATTTTAGACGATCAATTCAAAGGTTTATGTTTATTCTCTACATTTTAGATAGTGCAAAACCAGCTCGAATAACTCCATTCATGTTGCAGAGATGCTCAAAAGCACATATCGCCTTCAACCCAACATTTGCACTAGCAACGTTCTTCACTGGAACAACTCCATTCATAATGCAGAGATACTCAAAGAAATGCTTCAAAGTAAATGTTTTTGGGAAGAACACAAAAGATACAGGAAATTATGAACAGCATTACCATACAACAAGATTCACTCGTCAAAACTTTTTAAGGTTTGAAATATTCGTTATCTCAAAACCATCAGCAGTTAGACTTCCCCTCGTCACAGGAAGCTTCATCAAGCATGTGAAGAAATCATTTCTGTGCAGTCCCTTGAAACGCAGAAGCATTCAAACGGAACCCATATGTAGATGCTGCTTTAAGTTTTGTCCAAAGTTCCTTCTTGACGCTTCCATAAAGGAGTGCTTTTTACTATGAGCTTTTTATAATGGTTTTTTGTCAGAGAAAGAGAGGCTAGGGTTTATGTTGTATGGTACAGTACATATATTCCATTTAAACTTGTAAAATCGGTCTTAAAATCATATGAATTTATGATTCAATTTGTATTTTTAACAACATTGGGATGGAATATTTTTCAATCTTTTCAAGCAGTTAGGTGTTTCATCTTCCAGTAACTCGCTACGACTCGAAACCCTCTTTAAAATAATAATTAGAAACAGCACGTCGCGTATGGATATGGCAACACAAAATAAGCCACTCATGCAAATGACAGGCGCTGGCGAGTTTTCTGCAGAAGGGGAGCCCCTTCGGCCCTTCAGCAAGTAGTGTCAGATGAAAGGAAAACATTCCAGACAATCCCAAGTTTCGAGCATGTTTACATTTTTTCAAGTTTCAAGCACTCGTGAAAAGCAAAAACTAAAGTTGAAAGGTGAGATGGGACAGGGCAAACAGTCTTCAGAGAACTGGACAGATTGCATATGAACATCATGTCACAGAAATAAAACAAGCACTTATCCCAATCATGGGAAAATGGTTCCCAAGCTGAAAGTATACAAATATCCTAATTTATGATCAAATAAACAGCACATTTTGCAACCTACACATAGCATCCGATTAGTTTTTCCTAGATCAAAGACACATGACTACGAACAAACCTGACCTACCAAACAGTTAGCAGTCCCACAAGCCATATTACACAGAGCAAGCAACCCGGTAATCATCAAGGCCGTGCTCTCTTGTTGCTGCAAGATGGGCATTTGTACTGCTTGATATGCTCAGCCCTAGCTGGGGTGATCTTTACACATTTTCCATGGAACCACTTCTCGCAGATGTCGCAGCAAATCCAGAACTCATCGGAGGCATAGTTTTCTCCACAAGCACCGCATAGAGTCTCTCCATGATCTTCTTCATCTTCTTCATCCAAGCCCTCGTCGTCTTCATCTTTTGCTTGCATTGCCTTTGAATATTTGCCCTGGGATTCAGAACCTCGCTGCTGCCCAATCAAAACAAGATAAAGTGTCAATATTATTGTTCTGAAGCCTAAAAAAATACAAACCAATAAAAGAGAATTTCCATTTCATGTCTTCTTATAGTGGAATGTTAAACATGGTAGCTCAATATTGTCATACCAGTAATACGACTGCTGCTACATCAATTAAACAAGCCTAGGGCATATTTAAGGAGCAAATAATGAATATTTGGCATCAAATCATTCAAGACAGATAACTATGGTTTCTTAATATCACAGATATAATGGACCAAATTAAGTTGCAGTCTCTAATCCCTGATACCTTCGAGTTTGATTTAGTTTTATTACTGCTGTGATTCGAAACTGATGACTTCTCTTTTACTAGTTTCTTGGCCGTTCCCGTCACCACCTCAAATATTGTTGGAAGATCATTTATCATGCTGAAAAGGCGTTTTCTGCATCATAGACCAAAAGCATGATATTGAAGAAAGGAGCAAAAAAACTTAATTCAAAGAATTCTATTCACAAAGCTACCAACAGAATATAGTTTGAGACATTGTTAGGAAACTTCAGAGAACACCAACAGAAGCAAGACTTGAACTTGCTTCTTGGAGCCAAGAGTAGTATATAAAGCTACCACCTTCATTAACCTTCAACCTAGACAACATTAAGCGTAGAATTTTTTAAACTTAAATTTCATTCAAGTGATACAAAATAAAATAATTTGCATCACTTACAAGCAGTAAATACACAAATATCTTGGCCATATCATAAATGGAGGATGAGTTTCCACCAAATCACATGTGGTTGCTTGTTAACATGCGACTCCTAAGGAATTTCATGAAATATTTGCACAGAAGATTTAATTTCTCATATTCATACAATTTGCAACAAACCTGATTCTACACCAAAAAAGACATTGCTAAAATATCCATAACAGAATATAATTAAGAGTCAAAAGCAATGATGTTGGCCTGCCGACACTAAATGGGTCCACACTGTAGTGGTACAAAGAGCAAACCATTGATCAAAATAAAGATAGTAGAAATTCTTCATGATTTAAAAATAAAAATCTCCATGATATAAAAAAAATAAACAGGAATTCTTATTTGAAGGGATGAGAAATATCTTCAAGCTAATTGATAAATCAACTTTTAAGCACAGCGTGAATCCAGCTTGGGACTGGTCACCACTAAAAGTGAGATTCTAAGCTACACACAAAGAAGTTGCACTACAATTGTACCACAAGTTGTTCAAGGGTAATATACCTATCAGCTTTGTCAAATCCAAACCTAGACCCAAAATAGAAGGCCACAGAAAGTAACCATGCATCACTGTGAACAGCAACCAGAGACAACCAGTCCTTTTCTTGCATCCCATCTCTGGCAAAGTTGATGCCTAAAGCAGGTTCTGGAAGCTCTGGAGGCACCTCTTCAGCAGGTAAATTAACCTCCCACTGCTCACTAGGAAATCCATAAAGGCAAAGATTCTCCTTCTCTGCAATCAAGAAGTTCACATAAATCTTATCAAAGCTAAAAGCAATACTTCCAAATGTCATGTAAAAACAGTCGAGTATTTTTTTTAAAAAAAAAATGGTTTTAGGCAAAACAAATGGGCTTGATAGCCTATAAAAGATGAACATGTTTAAAACAATAAAGACGGTCTTTTTTTTATGATGGATAGAAAAAAGAACAAAGTTAAATGCATGTAAAAGGGCCAACCAATGATTAAACACAATTAACAAAGAAAGATAGCAGAATAAAAAGTGAAGTTATACGTGGACATTAAAACAAAAGATTCCAATCAAAGCAATCAATTCATCTGCCCACCAAAGCATAAATGAACGAAAACCATCAAATATTATATTCATCTGTCAACAATTCCATGCATATAAACAGACATTCTATTTATGTCCACCCAATTATATGTTGACATTTGAAGCTTTTAGGTGCGGTAAACAAAGCTGTGCTTATTTCTTCACCACTGTATTCATGTATATATCCACATTAAATAAATGCACAGGTGACCATTATAATGCTCAATCTAGAATTTGTGATCATCCACTAAATTAAAAACATTTGATATATTCTCTTCCTAGCAATTAAGCCTAATCAGCAGATGGAATTCTTAGACAGAAGAGGTAAGTTGGCAAGATTGTCTTATCTCTGGTTTTACTTAACGATACCAGAAGCTGTCAGGCCAACATTTGTGCAGCTTATCCAGAAAACATCTCTTTCCATCACCCATTTGCTTGGAAAAATGACTGCATCTAAGTGTAAATGTTAACCACCTTCTCATTAAAGAGACTTAAATGACTACAAAAGATGAGTTTCTCCACACAAATTGGTGCCACAACTCTAGTTTACAATTATGATACATTTTTTATACACTAGTTTTGCATTAACTTCTATTTTTCCCATTAGTGATTGTTTTGATATGTAAAATCAACAATACTTCACTGAGACAGTGTATGCCCATTAAAGTTCAGGAACACAAATATTTTTGAAATAATTTAAAACCTTAGTGACACGTTTATACGTTTACCTCACTCAGATCATGCCCTTTATGGAATGTGATGATAGTGATTCAATAAATCCAAACTAATTAAAGAGGTTACCAAAAACCACTGATATTCCCAATTCCTTTCTTATTGTAATAAAACCATTTGCACTTCCTAGTGATAGACAGAGTAAAACCTCAAAAAACTGTCAACAGAATAAAAAACCAACAATCATAGCAAATATGTGTACCGTTTACAGCTAGCTGCAAGTATGCATTTCAATGTCAACTTTCATTTCCACTAAAATTGTCAAAATGCATATGCAAACATAAAGTTTATGCGTGAATACAAGTGTCTGTCATTCCTAACAGACACAATGCAAACACCAAACATGATCAACAAAGCTACCTTTTATGTGCTTCCTTTACTCAAGATATTACCGAAATATATTTTATGACATTTGCAAAGTTGAAATACACTTAACCAAAAAATATTTATAGGATAGTTAAATCAATGCAGTTCAAAATGCAGAAACATTTTAGCCAAAATAATTTAAACGCAAAAATAACAGGAAAAATTCAACTAAAAAATAAATACATGACGTCCAATTACTCAAAAAACTTGAGTTAAGGAAATATTTCGCATTAAATTCTCAAAGTTGAAATAAAAGTAAAGCAACAAAATGGAGTCGATATATAGCGAAATTTTTTACATGATAATAAATCAATGCAGTTCAGAAGGGGAACAAAAACTTAAACCAAAATAATTTAAACGCAAAAATAACATGCAAAACTTAAAAAAAAAAAAAAAAAAAAAAAAAAAAAAAAAAATGAAGTCCCATTAATTATCAAAAAAACATTCAGTTAAGGGAATGTGTTCATTTAAGGAAAAAAAAATATAAAAACTTAAACATTTACTTTAACTGAGTAAAATTACTATGTAAGCCACTGTAAAAAAAATCTAGAAATTAGCACATCCAAAACCCTACTTCTGTTTTTTTTCCCGCAAATTTCCCAGAAAGCAAACAAAACAAAACATGAGAATATAAACAAAACAATTCTCCATAATCTTTTATTAAAAAATAAAATTAAATAAAAAAACACTAACCAGGATCACACTGCTGGTAAAACTCTTCAACATCTGCAACAAACCATAAAAATGAAACCAAGTTAAATAATTCTCCAAGAAATTTCATATCTGATTTTTTTATATAAAAAAAAACAGCTCAAAAAATTAAAAGAAACAAAAAGAAGTACCAGTAGTAAGAGCTTTAATCATGCCAGCTCTTCGACCTTTGAAATCCCTGAAAACTTCCTCTACCGTGCGAGGATTATACGATGCTCCGCCGTCCATCGATACTAAAACACTCCTGCCTAATCAAGAAGCCAAGTTTCGTGTTCTTTTCAGAGAAAGAAAGTTGGAATTTGCAGAGAGAGAGCGAGGCAAAGAAAAATGGAGATCGAGAGAAGAAACAGAGAGAGTAGGGAGAGAGAGGTTTTTAGTAGAAATGAGGGAAAGTTGGAGAAAAATATTTGACCTCTTTCTCTTTCTGTGTCTCTCTCGGAGGCACGGAGTGATAGAGAGAGAGGGGGCAGTGAAGAATTGGATTTGAATCGGGAATGAAATGGATCAATTAATTGGATTTTATAAAAGGGTGAAGAGTCCGTCAGTAGAACCTGAGAAGTGAGAGGGATGTATATGTCTCTCTCTAAACTCTAAAGAGGACCCCTCCTGTGAGCTTTTTAGTTTTTACTCTAGAGTTCAACGTATTCCATTTTTGGTTGGATTAAAAACCTTTTTTAATAAAAAACATATATGTACCATTGTACACGTGTTTTTTTTATAAAAAGAGTTCTTAACTATTAACTTAAAATTTAATGTTTTATTTTTATTCCCAATAAATATTAAAAAAATATTATTAATAATAACCATAGTTATTAAACCCGGCCCGGGGTTGATTCGGCCAAGGGACCGGGTCCCGGGTTTCATGGGTCAAGCCCAGGTCAACTCTGGTCAACCCAGAAAAATAAAAAAAAATTTAAACTTTTAATATTTCTTATGAAAAAATCCATGTAAATATGGATCATACATATTATAAATAATGAAGTTTAAAAAAATATTTCAAAATTTTTTTTATCCTACATTAAAAAAAAACATAACTATATATATTTTTCAAAAAATCCCACATTGGAAAAGATACTATGTTATCTTTTTAAGTTAAAGTATTTAAACTAAAAGGTTTTTTTATCCTACATTGAAAAAACATATTTTTTTCTTGGGAAAACATAGAGTATATATGCTAATAGATTTCAAATCCTACACTGAAAAAACATAACTTTTTTCATGGAAACATAGAGTATATATATAAAAGGACTTTAAATTTCATATTGAAAAAACATTATGTTATCCTTTTAAGTTGAAGTATTTAAACTAAAAAGTTTTTTATCCCACATTGAAAAAACATGATTTTTTTATTGGAAACATAAAGTATATATATACTAATGGGTTTCAAATTCTACATTGAAAAAACATAACTTTTTTCATAGGAACACATAGTATATATATGAAAGTGCTTTAAATCCCACATTGAAAAAAATACTATATTATCCTTTTAAATTGAAGTATTTAAACCAAAAGGTTTTTTTATTTCATATTGAAAAAAACATAACTTTTTTCTTAGGAAACATAGAGTATATATACTAATAATTTCAAATCTCACATTTCTTAATAATAATATAATAAAAAATAATAAGGGTCTCATCCGGGTGTTGGGTCGCCAAGTTGCCCGGGTCCCGGTCGCCTGGGTTTGACCAGGCTGTTGCCACACCGGTCTTTTATTAAACCTAGACCAGTCCAGCCACCTAGACCTGCCGGGCCGGGCCGGGCCGGGTTTAATAACTGTGATAATAACTAAAAATTAAAGTTATGAATCTAAGAGATAAATGAGATTGAGACGAATATGTTATGATTTTTTTATTTAATTATATGGTAATTTATTTTTATTTAAAAAAATAATTTAAATTTTATTAAAATAAAATGATTTATTAGTATAATTCATCCTTAACATGAAAAGTATTAAAAATATAAGATAATGTATCATCAGTGTATTATATTACATGAAAATTTTTGACAGTATTATTATATCCAAATCAACCTGGTGAGTTAACTTGGACACGTTCGAGCTAGTTACATGCTTAACCCAAGATTCAAATTAAATACAATGAAAGCTAACTTAATATGATTTTATTACCTTGATAAATTTAAATAAAACATGTTCAAAACTTGGTTTGACTTAAAAAATATTTTTTAAAACAATATATTTTAATTTTATATGTTATTTTGAATCAATTCAAATTAATTCAAGTTAACTTGCGAGTTAGGTTATGGATTCAATCAAGTTTAATGAATAAAATTTTTAAAAAATAATATTATTAAGGTGCTCTAAATATTATAAAAATATATATTATAATTTTATATAAAAACAAAATAGAAATTAAATGGTACTTCATAAAATAACATCCAAAATAGTTTATCTAGTAATTTATAGACCTGCCACTACCAGGATAGCTAGCTAGCCAACTATAGAGATCAACTCTAACCAAACCCTAGCTAAAAAACAACACCACATGACACAAGGGAAATGGTTTTATTATTTTCTTTTTTATCATTTTTCCCATGGTCAAAGCTACATTGGTTTTGTGTCGGGTATAAGGGGTTTTTTTGGGTATTAGATCATGACCAGTGTACTCGCATGCATGCCATCGCGGGAAATTTTTATAATTTATTTTTTATTTAATTATATAATAATAAAAATTAAATATTTGTAAGAATATAAAGGAAAAAGAATCATGAAAAAAAAAGTATTTTTCATCAAAACTATCTTTTTTAATCCTTTTTTTTTTTACAATAGAATATATTTTTTATTAGTAGCACAATTCATTGAATAAAAAGTAACAACAATTAGAAAAACATAATATTCACGAAAACTAGAATGATTTGAACTAAAAATAAATATATATATATATATATATATATATATATATAATAGAAAGCTAATTTTCTTATACATGCATTTTTTTATTTCAACAGACACATGCTTTTTATGAGAAATTTTATTTTTTAAGTAAAAAATTATTATAATTGAGAAAGAAAGTTTTAAATAGAAAATAAAAACAATCATGAATTAATTATTTGTATGGACCAATATAAAAAATCTAAGAAATATTATATAAAAAATAAAAAATATATATATTATTCTCAATTAATATTAATGAGGAAATTATTTTGAATAATATACTTATTAGGTTAATACATAATTATTCATAAAACAATTGATAATATCATCATAAAAAGGACTAATGATCTTAAAAACAATGCATAATTTGAAAATTGTTGAAATAGCATTTTAACAAATTGATTCAAATATATATTTTTTCAAAAATTAGGAAAAAAAATAATTTAAGGATATCTAAGAAAAAGATCAGGTGGCATGGCCCAAGAAAAACAAATCAGGCATTCGTCGATTTGAAAGGCCATGTCCACACACCTATCTTTTTTTTATTTTTTTCTAATGAACAATGACACATCATTCACCCAAATTATTTTGTATATATGAGACAACATGCCACTTATTTGGGCAAATTAGTCATTATCTTCTGGTTGACTTTCCATCAATCTTTGATAGTTGAAAAGTTGAGATTTGAGTTTTTAGATCAAAAATCCAATTTCAACTTGTTTTCACCTTAAAACACCCCAAAACACCTATTAAAAACATTAATAAACTCATTTCAAACCCTAAAAAAGCCTATAACAACTCTAAAAAGTCAATATCCATTTAAATCAAAAAAACTATTATAAGTCTCAATCTAATTATTACGACATGTTTAAAAGATAATACAACCTTCATTAAGCTCTTTTCTCCAAGACAAATCCATTAACATAAAGATAGGCCTTTTTAATAGCTAGAATATGGTTGACTGAATTCTTTTTCTCTCTCTTATGATTTTTTGTTGACTTTTTCTCCTTTTAAATTTTAAAAATTGAAACGTAAAATAAATAAAGTTTAGGATTGAAATATAAAATTCTTAAAAAAAAAACATGGACTAAATGACAAAGTAAGAACTTCAAGAACCAAATGGTAGTTTTCATGCCATAAACAGTCAAAAGATAATAGGGTTATTCTTTTGTTTTCATGTTAAATTTAGTTTTTATTGTTTTAGTTTTTTTAATTGTAAAATAAAATTTTATTTTGTAAAATCAAGCATTAATCTAATACCGAAACATTTTCTGACATCATGAATACAATGTAGCACGTGGAACAAACCTAATTGTCAGAACTAAAATCATATGAATATGACTTGGAAGGATGCAATTAAAAAAAATGTAATGACTAAAATTGAATAATTTTTCAATGATTAAAAAAGAGTTGCTAACTTAGGAAACTCACCAAAGTAAAATGAACAATCTTTTACATTCTTCTTTTAGCATTTCTTGCTAAATATTTTGCTCATGTTTTGCCACAGGTCAGATCAATTTTTTAAAAACATAACAAAATTATAAAGTAATTGCTAACGTGTTGTTTAGTAAGAAAAAAAACTAATCATAAACAAACACAATATTGCATATTAGATGATACATTTTTATTTAAATAATGAACAACAAATCCTTTTTTTTAAAAGAATATTTATATAGCAACATATTGGATCGACCTAGATCAACCATAGTTAACCTGCAAAATCTATGACTTGGATCAGCAAATCGTAACAACCCTTGAAAAGCAAAACAAAAAAAATTACAAATCCCAATTCCTAATAAACTCAATATTAAAGGGTGAATATAATATAATAAAACCATATTCAACTAAAAAAAAAAAAAATAACTTGAGTCAGCTTAGATAAACCTATCAAACCAATAATCTAAGTCATAAAGAACATGATAACCCCATAAAAAAAAAATTATAAAAGCTAATTTCCAATCCACTCAACTTTTAAGGATGAAATTGAGAGAACATTAATAAATAAAAAAATAATTTTGAAAAAAAGGATGAAAAAACAAACTAAGTCAATTGAGTTAAATCACCAAATACATAACCTAATGAGAAAGAAATTACTCAATAGAAAACAAAATGAAAAGAAATTGAAGCTTAGTTCATAACGCACCTAATATTGAAAGATGAAATTAAAAAAAAAATCAATTTTAAAAAGGACAAAAAAAACTAAGGCAACTTTAGTTAGCCTATTAAACCCACAACCTAAGTCGTGAAACCAAAATATCCTTGTAAAAAGTAAATTAAAAAAATTGAATCTCAATTTCCAAATAAACTTAATGTTAAAGAGTGAGTTTTTTTTTTTTTTAAATAGACTCAAGTCAACCCGAGTTAACATACCAAACCCGTGACACTAGTCATAAAACTATGGTAACCTAATAAAAAGGATTAAAAAAAATTATAAAGCTCAATGCTCAACTAACCAAATGTTGAAGGATAATATTAGAAAAAAAATAAAAAAGGACCAAAGAAAGGGCTGGACTTCTTGATGATAGGGATGAAATGAAGAATTTCTGATGATAGGTTCCGAATGGAGATTCCTAACGACAAATTTTAATTTGAGATTCCTAATTATATGGTTAAATTTCTTGGTGCTTCCTGATTGGAGGGTTGAAACCTATTTTTCTTGATGGAAAGGTAATTGAAGTGTTGAAATTAAGAATTCCAGATAACAATGTTAAAAATGGAGATTTCCTAATGACATGGTTGAATTTGAGATTCCTGATGATAGGGTTAAATGTCTTGGTGTTCCTGATTGTAGAGTTAACACCCGTCCTTTTTTATGGCAAGGTTGGAGTTCCTAATAATGTTTCCTAGAAAATTTATGCAAAAATATTATGCAATGATTTGGGATCAAATTTCATACATGCATCCTTATATAGCTAGAAATATAGGCTCCTTTTTTCTTTTCCATGCTTGATGGATGAAGTTTGTAATTTCTAAAATGAGTTATCTTGGTCATTTGACTCTTCAACCCATTCAAGTTTTTGTTTGTGTGACTAATTTGTTTGATTACCTCGTTGCTGCCTAGCCTGGTTCTTTAAGAAATAACTAAATCTCTGCTTAGTTAATTATTCCTTAGGAGATGACAAGTTTTTAGTCATAGCATTGCCTCTTGGTCAGACAATGCTCCCTGATTATGGTAGTCTTACATAAATTCCTATTTAATAATTATTGTGGTGATGAAGCGATGCTTCACCACTCTCACTTTATAAAGAAATTTATTCAAAAATCATTTGTCAAAGTTAGTTTCAAATTACTCCCTAACTAACTTGGCTGTGTGTATCGTTTCAGCATTTATCAAAATACACTCATATGATAATATGTTTTTAGGTATCATAACTATCTTTCAAAAGATAAAACAAATTTTTTAGTCATGAAGATGCCCCCCAAGTGAAGCATTACTCTTAATCACTATTAGAGTTCATCAAATCATAGATTGTTTTTTAGCAATATTTCCCTTAGTTGATCTAGTTGTTCGCATTCTTCTTCTTATCATCTAGAGGCACTTGTCATTGTCAAATATTATTCATAGCTTGGATGGATTTTTTTTTTTAATTATCATTTGATTATTGTTATCACAATGGGCTTATTTGCCCCCCAGTTGATTTGGATATTATCTGTTATCCCTTATAAGGGTCACTGTATTGTCCTTTGGCTGCTCAATTTCTTAAGGACTACTTATAAGAAGTGTTAAGAACTTTTACAGACTCGGTTAATGACCTTTTTGCTTAAAAATTATTTTTTTGTTTTGAAATCAATTCGTAAATTTCAAAGATCGTATGCATTTTAGTCTTTTTGTTGTAAAGAAATCAAAATATATGATTTTGAAAGTTTTTATTTGATCATAACCCAAGACATATCTTTCAATACAAAGATGTAGCTTTTCTGTGTTTTTGGTTGAGAATTGACAAGGTAATGGTTGAGAAAGAAGTATCAACTCAAAGTTGGACTATCCAAGTCTTAAATGACTTTTTTTTAATATTAAAACCAGAAATTTACTCGATGTAGTTTTGTTCATGATGTCCCAATTCTTTTTTTTAATCTTTTACATTTTAAGAATGCCATTTATAAGTTCAGGTTGTTTGCTTACTTAATTAGAAAGGAATTTTAAGGCACATTCCTCATCTTTCATGTTTCTTCATCGAAGTTCAGTTTTGGAATGGGTAATCTTGTAAGTTTTTTATAGAGATTGAGTAATATTGTTTTTGGCTTTTATGAGAGGCTAATACACATAGTGTAAATAGAGAAGAGAATGAGGTTTTTGTGCTTGGTTTTTATAGTTAAACAAAGTTAGGGAGAGATAAAGAGCTGAGACAATGAATAAATTTTGGTTTTGGAAAAACCTATTCATAGTTTCATTTGGAATGGGTAATCTTGCAAGTTTCGTATTGAGATTGAGTAATAATGTTTTTGGCTTTTATGAGAGGCTTATACACATAGTGTAAATAGAGAAGAGAATGAGGTTTTTGTGCTTGTTTTTTATAGTTAAACAAAGTTAGGGAGAGATAAAGAGTTGAGACAATGAATGAATTTTGGTTTTGGGAAGACCTATTCATAGTTTCATTTGGTAGTGAGAGGGAGATGCTATAGAGAAATATTGAGGATGGATGAACTGATGATTTATTTTTTAGAGAGTTAATTTATATTTTTTGTGTGTAAATGGATGGTTTGGGAAGAATCAACTAGTTGGATACATGTTGCGGTGATGAAAATGGTGAGCTACTATTTTAATGGTGATGTTCCAGTTGAAGGAGGAGCTCTTTTTTTTTTAATGTGGGAGGTGATGGGTTTTTCTAAGTCTTTGGGAGAGAGAATCATGTTTCTTTATGTTTGGTTTTTTTCTTGGAATTTTTAGGGAAGTGTGGAATACATAGATTTTGCAAGAGGTTTTTTTCTGTGTGGTAAATGCCCTGACTCCTTTTTGTTTTGTTTAATGCCTCTTCTTTTATGTGAGATTTCTTCATTACTTATAGATAAAAAAAAAAAATTTGGTTTTTCCTTTCCAATTGCTTTGTCACTAAGCAAACTTAGTGATCAAGCAAACCAAAACCACTTTGGTCTCTCATTTTTTTTCTTTGCATTTTTGGTCTCCTTGTCCCAATATTTATTATTTTTTGATTTTTTTTGTATTTTGATATTTTTTAAAAATGAAACATTAACATTGTCTCAATGAGAAAAATAAAATACGTTTTTGACACAACATGAAAAATACAATATAAACTCGAATCGTAATCATAAAATCATAAAGAACTTAAAATCAATGGCAAGAACTTGACAATCAATGAATAACATCAAACTTATCAACTCAGATTGTTAGGTTAAGAATAAAAAAGGACTGATCAATCTCTCTTTTGAACATAAAAATATACGTAATAGTTTGGTTTTTGAGGTCCTAAATCCTAAGCAATAATGACATGTTCTGATATGAATTAAGAATAACCAGAAACAAAGATTTTATTCCTATCTAACCAAACAATCCAAGAAGAAGTTTTAAAGGAAAAATTAAAGGAAAAGATTTAGTTCCTATATAACCAATCATGATTATATACCGAAATCTACAACATAACCTCATTATCTAAATGTACCCACTATCATAAAAATACAAAATCCAAGGAAAAATTAATAAAAAAAAAAACAATAGATAATACATATTTGACTTCATGTTTTTAGCAAAACGGGTATACTTATCAACATTCACTTTGGCTATGACTATAGGTTTCTTCAATTAAGCAATAATGAGAACCGCAATATCTAACTAGAAAAAAAATAAACTAATTAAATAATATATTAAGCAATATCACTAATTAAAAGAAAAAAGAAACCTAAAATTTCTTCTATTCGAGCAAGAAAAATTGTAATTAAGCAAAATTTAATACATAAAAAAAAATAAGATCAAATCAAAATAATATCTAATAAGGCTTTGTTGATGATGATGGAGAAGAAGAATAATAGAGAAGAAAAATCTTTTGCAATCATTTTTTTACGGGACCAAAAAAGAAGAGCAAAAAGAATTATAAAAAAAGGAGAGATTAGAGATCGATTAGAATGATACATACCTTTAGAGAGAACTAGGGTTTGGCCACTAAGTTGTTCTAGGCTTCCAACACTTTGGTGGTACGAGTGAGATTATGAATTGATATCTTGATATCCAGTTTCACCTTAACTAAAGTTTTGTTTGGTCTAATTGAGGGAAAATGAGAGCTAATTGGAGTACTATTCATATTATAGATAAAACGGACCTTGAAATCATGATTTTACCAAAATTTACTTATTAGCAACAAAGGCAAGTATAAATTCCCTGTCTAGTTATCTAGTGGAGTGTAGATATGAATAGTTGGGAAGATGTAATCCTCCATATAATATATTATATATTATACATGTTAAGAGTATGAAGATTGTTTTGGTAGTATTATTAAATCCAATGAAGCTATTCGATCTTAAAACCTGTCAACTCGACTCCTTGCCTAACTCGATTTTCAAATTAAACCATGTGAGGGCTAATCCAAAGTGAATAATTCAATTTAATAGGTCCAAATATAATTGAATAATCGGTAAAAATATGACATAACTTAAAAAAAAATTAAGATGATATTTTTTTTTTGATATTGAGACGATGCCAAATTAGATCGACCTTGGTCACCTTGTGACCTGGGTCATGCACTTCAATAGATTTAACTTTGTTATTTTTGTAAATTATTTTTATTTAATTTTATGATAACATTAGATGCTCACAAAATCAAGCACCAACCTTAAAAAAGATATTTATTTGAGATTGTAATATCCCTATAAAAATATAAAAAAAAATAAACCATAAATTTCATTTCCCAACCAATCTAATATCGAAGAAGAGTGAAATAAAAAAAAAAACAATTAGAAAAATTGAAGGACCAAAAATTAAAAAAACAAATATCAAGTTTGATGGGTAAACCCATGAATAGGGTAACATGGGTCAACACGTCAAATCCATAAACCAGATAATGGATTTTATTGGGATTAATAACTTTTTTTTCTACTATATGATAGCAAAAATAGATGACGTAAAATCGAACATCAAACTAATACCGAGACTTTTTTTTATGATTATGATAACCTCATAAAAAATAAAAAATAAAAAATTATAAAACTCAATTCTCAATCAACCCAATATCAAAAGATGAAATTGAAAAAAATTAAATTTAAAAAAGAAGAAGAAGAAAAGTTAAACTCACCATACCCGTTAGCAAGCATATTGACTTTCTAAAATTTACTAATATGTTTTTTTTCCAAAACTATTTTTTTTAACTATATGAAAAAACTAAAAATAGATGATCACATAATCGAGTTCAACTAGAAAAAAAACATGCCCCACTAAAACTCGCGAATCGAAGTAACTAGGGTTACCTTGTCAAACTCGCAAATCGAGTTATTGACTCTACAATGTTTTAAATCCTAGTTTTTCTTAAAATCATTTTTCATTTAACGATTTTTTTAAAAGATAGACCATACTGCGATGCTGTGATATTTTTTTAATATCAACCCGATATTGTGATATTATTTTGATACTGCAATAATTATATAAAAAAATAAAAAAAACATTATCAATTCTAAATTCCTATAAACACATCATATAAAAATTAAATTAAAAAAAGTAATAAAAAAAATCAATAACTGTAAATTATTACGGTAATTCACAGCACAAGAATAGCTTTAAAACCTGGCCTGGCCGGGTCCCACAAGTCGTTCCAAGACTAAGCTGATCCATGACTGAAACTGAACAGGGATTATAAAAAAATAAGTGTAATTAAAAACTTGATGGGTTGACTTGATAAAAACCCAGTGCAACTTGTTGATTATTTATTATTAAAACAACATTATTTTAATATATAAAATAATGAGATTTTATAATTCAATTAAAATATGATAACCCTATTAAAATTTGATCACCTAATCAAAATCTGTAATTGAGGTCTTGAGGTGGTCGATCACAAGACCGGATTTAAAAACACTGGTTACAAGTGCGTACAAGTGATCAGAGCACACTAATAAGCACAGGACATGACAGAAGTCACTGCTAAAACCTTCTTCCTACGAGAATCGCTCATTCTCAAAGTTTGGGACATTAATTACAGAACTTCTTCTCTCAGCATAGCTTCAAATGCTATCAACTAGTTCTCCCTTGAATCTACTGAAAGCAGAACGTATCCTGAGAATTCAGGTTAAAAAAATAAGCAAAAACTCCAATTCGATCCAGCAGCCCGGGGGGATTTCTCCTCTCCCATATCAATTAGGGCATATTTTTGCCTTTTACAAGTCCAGTGACTTGCCAGATCAGTTTCCTCTCATCCTAACCCTGACTATTTCTGCAATTCATCATCTAGGACCCTCTGGTAACTGTCTACATATAAGCTAATGAGCATCTTCCACACATCTCCTCGAAAATTTGCTCAGCCTAAAACACTTTTCTCTTTTCACACATCATTTTGACGAACACCGGAAAGTTCTGCACATTAATGACATAATTCCTGTTAATTGACTCATAGAAAACTAGCATTGCCATTTCCTTGTCGCCATCTTCACAGCAACCACTAACTCAGCAACTGCACATGGTTGCGTCCATTTCAAAACCATCTTGGAACATGTCATCTATGTATAAACCTACCTTGGGACCTACAAAGACAGCATATATATCGCCGTGCTATATTACATAAAATTTGGAAGGCAACCCGTGTTCTTCACCTGTTTAAGAAGAAACACTACTTTATCAAGCTACCTAATTTGCACTAGAATCCTAGGCAAAACATTGAAAATTCCAACATCCCGACTAATTAATGCCCTTAGCCTTCATTTGCTTCAAAAGGGAATTGCTTTATCAGGTTCCCTAATCTTGCAAATCACAACCCCAGGCTCTTTTGCATCAAGTTTAATTTCTTTTCTAATCATCTAGTTGAAATATTCAAAAAGCTTCCTCTGACTTCTCTATAATTGAAAGGCCGTTCAAAATACTCAAATGATTAGCAACATTTTCTTTCACCCTATTCAAACTCATCTTCATCACCTACTTCCTGGCCTCATCTAACATTTGATCTCAAACACAAACCATAAATAATAGCATTATAGGTCCATAAACGCAGCTTGCAACCCCGAACCTACACATCCATCCCACTTCGTTGCCTTATTGAATCCCCCTTTCTTACAGCAACCATCAATCAAAGCAACCGTATCCGGCAAACAGTCCTTGCTCTCCATCATTCTACCCAAAAATATCCTTGCATTTTCCATACAACCTTTCTTACAATAGCCATTAATCGAGGTATATAAGTAGTGAAATTAGGCTCACAAATCATTTCATCAAACATTTTCCTAGAATTCTCAATCATACCCACTTTGAAAAACCCTCTAATCATTGATGTATACGTTAAAGCATCAGGCTTTACAAAAGCATCATTCACAATTTGATCAAAAAATGTCTTTGCTAAATTAAACTGAATGGCTTTCACTCTCGCACCCAAATAGCATTCCAATAAAAAACAAGCACTAAACTTGTATCTCTTTCACCAAAAGATTGCACTTTTAATATCCCCATTGTACCCATATAAGCTCTGATAAGCTAAATAATTATAAGATCTTTGGCAATGGTAAAGTGTGAGTGAGAGAGGAGAAGGTCAATGATGGCTACATAGCATTGGTTATTATGAAAGTAGTTGTTTGGGTAGGGCTTTGTAAGGATTAGGCGGTTGTTTTTCATCCTGACTTCAATGACAAAGTTGGAGTCTAGTATGGGGAGAATTGGTTTAGAAGGGTTGGATTGATGTGTTCAGGGTCAGGGTTCTGTGGGTTTAGGAGACAAGAGGTTATTATGGCAGTGACTAGTAGGTAAGGTCAGAAGAGCAATGATGGCACGTGTTTGGCAGTGTGGTAATAATTGTTTTTTAAATAATTTTTCGTGCCGAAATGCATGCCAATGATGTTTTTTTATTTTTTTCAAAATCATTTTTAACATCAACACATTAAAACGATCTAAAAAGTACAAACCACACTCAATTTTAGCAAAAAAAATAAAATAAAATTCAAATTTAGTTGCTGCTGCTTACTAGAATATTATAATGATAGCTTTGTTATACATGTCAAAAATTATTCAACTAGTTAGTCATAAGGGGTAGTGTGATTGTTTTATAAATTTTATTAATTATAACTAAATATTCTGAGAACAAATCAACTTTTTTATATTTTCAACTTAGTTGCTTTGGTTATAATCAAAATAATTGTGAGGTAACTTAATATTTTAATAAATATAAAATATAATTAAAAAAAAACTAAACGTAGTGATTTGTAAGCCGTTTGTGGCCTTCAAAACAAGTGTGGGGTGTTTTTTAAAGGCCAAAAATATCCTTTTACCATGTCATTAGAACTGTTACAAAGTCTTCTTTCTATTGTGGCAGCATGTGGCAGTGACAGGTGGATGATTTGTCGTTGTTGAAGGTGTTTTTTCTCTCTTTCTTTTCTCTCTTCTCTTATTGAAATTCACATTGAACATTCAAAATTTTATAGTTTTTCTCTTATTTATTGAGCTTTTAACTTTGATCCTTATTATTTTTTAAAAAATATATATACATTACAATAATAATAAAAAAAAGATATTTTATTTTCATTATATATTAATGAGCAAATTATTTTTAAAAATCCACATATTAGGCTAATATATAATTATTCATAAAGCAATTGATAATATTATCATAAAAAAAACCTAATATTTTTTTTAAGCAATTGAATAATTGGATAATAGCTTAAATATTATTTTAATAAATTGATGTAAAGAGATTATTTTTGTAAAAAAATGGGATACCTATAAAAAAGACCAATTTACGAGTGGGCTTGGCCTTTTAGTCCTCTTGTGCCTAGCCCTAGAAAAACAGGTATGTATACGATGTGCATGGGCCTTGAAAGATAGGCCCACATACATGTTTATTTATTTGTTTTTTAATATATAAATAATATGTTTTTCACTCATTTTTTTTTTAAAAAAAACAAGTAGATGACACGTTAGTTGCTTTGACAGATGATATGCCATATGGTGGTTGACTTTGCAGCCACCAGAGACCATCTCTAATGGTCATAAAAGTCGGGGTCTGAGTTTTTAGAACAAAAAATAAAACCCATTTCAATATTTTTTAATCTAAAAATGTTTTTGAGCCCCAATATGCTTTTTTGTTATACATAAATGATAAAAAAAAAAAAAAAAAACTTAATGCAGCTTTTTTTGTTAAGAAAAACCCATTGACATTAAAATTAGTCTTTTTAGTGGTTGAATTATGGCAAACTGATCATTTTCTCTTATATTTTTGTATTTTATAGTGTCTCTCTTTTTTTTTTTCCTTAAATTTTAAGGATTGAAACATTAAATAAATAAAATTTAATATTGAATCATTAAACTCACAAAAGAAGGGGATAATGATTGGGACCAAACAATAGTTTTTTGCATCCATAGATAGTAAGAAAGAAAAAGGACTCTGATTTTTTTATTTATCTGGTTCCTTATTAATTTTTGATCATGTGATTTTTTAAAAATTAATAAAATGAAATCTTATTTTATAAAATTGAGCATCAATATAATGTTGAGGTATTTTTTACATTGCAAATATAATTTGAGGTATTTTTTACATTGCAAATATAATGGAATTCACGAGTAAAAATAATTATTTGGCTTAAAATTTGTGAGCATTTAACATAAAAAGTAAAAGTAAAAAAATAAATTGAGTGACCAAAATAAATAATCTTGATTAAAAAAAAAACAAGGGCTAGATGCAGGAACATCTATGTCTAGGTAAGAGTGAAATAAATATTCTTTTCACTGTAATTGTAACTGTAAGTACATTATTAATTAACAAAAACAAATAAATGAGAAGGAGAATTTACATTTCCTCTACTCACAAATCACTCATTGATAATTTGAATAATATTTTATATTTTTTTTTCTTATTTCTTATTTTTTAATATTTAGTTTTTTTATTTTTTTCAATTCCATCCTTTAATATAGACTTTCAACTCAAGGTTTTTTTTTTTTTTTTTTTTAATTTTCATCATTTGACTTTTGATTTTTTTATTTTAGTCTTATGATCTAAGTTGCAGGTTTGACAAATTAACTCGAGTTTTATTTATTTATTTATTATTATTTTTTTAATTTTCATCATTTGATATTTGATTTTTTTATTCTGGTCTTATGATTTAGGTTGCAGATTTAACATATTAACTCAGGTTTTATTTATTTATTTATTTTTATTTATATTTTTTTAAAATTTTATCTTTTAATATTTGATTGACTTAAAATTGAGCTTCATAATTTTTTTTTCGGTTTGCTTTATATGAGATTATCTTAGGGCCATTGATTTGATGGTTTAATCCTTGAATCGAGTTATTTCTTGTTTTTTTTTGTTTTTTTTTTAATTTCATATTATAATACTGAGTTGATTGAAAATTATGTTTCATAATCTATTTAAATTTTTTTAAAAGGTTATTTCAATCATATAATATAAATAATAAATTTAATAGATTAATCAGTGTTAACTTTGATATTTCTAATATATTTATGGATATTTCTAATATATTTCTGTATTAATATTTAAATAAAAATTATCTTAATTTTTTTGCCGCCAGTTCTATTCCAACAAGAGTATTTGTTGATCTCTTGTTCTCTGCTGTCTAAGTTTCTGCGTGCTCTTATGATGATGATCTTTTAAAATGAAAGTTTCAAGTCCCAACCATATGCTTGAATTTTTTTTTTTTACAATTTTTTTTAAAAGATTAGCAATGCTCTTTGGATGCAATTTTAATAATTTTCCTTCTTGTTTTCCTTAAACCATACCACATATATAAGAACAATACTTGTACATTTGCTGATACTTCACTTCCAAATAACAAGTGTTATAAACTAGCTTTCATTACATGACACCTAAGTTCATAACGGGACACGACGAGTGGAAACGACAGTGAGAAAGGAAGCCAAACCTATCATAGCTGATCAGGAGACTTAATTTACTACTACCACTGCACTAATCTACCAGTTCTGACATACATACGCACGAATCTAATTAATATGCGACGATAGGCGGTGGCGGAGAACTGTAGTGATAGTCTGGGTACTTATGGTGTGGCGGCGGCGGCGACATATAAGTAATAAAAGGGTAAGGGCTCCATTTATGTTTGTGATGGTGGTGCTTTGGTGGCGGAGGAGATGCGTACTTGTAGCTTGGTGGAGATGGGGGTGACAAGTATTTGTAAGCATGACGAGGAGGATGTGGCGGTGGCGGTGATATATATCTGTAAGGAGGAGGTGGTGGAGACTTGAACATATGAGGTGGTGGTTGTGGTGGTGACTTGTGGTGCCTAGGGGTTGGTGGAGGTGGTGATCTGCAGGTATATACAGGAGGTGGAGGACTATACTTGCGTTTATGATGTGGATGTGGTGGAGATTTGTACTTGTGAGGTGGTGGTGGTGGTGGAGATTTGTGCTTGTTGTGAAATGGGGGAGGAGGAGATTTGTAGGTGAGCCACAGGGCTGAATTTCTAGAGAAGCTTGTATCAGTAGCTTCAGAGGATGATGAGAGCAGTGGAGCTAATGAGAAGTAAAGCATGACACAGTGTAAAAGATCCTTTGGCAATGGGAGCTACTGTAGATGAAGAGATCAACTGTTTATATAGAGAATTTTGGTCGTGGTGGACCCTTGATGTTGAATAAGACAAGAATGTGTTTATTGATAACTCTGTGAAAAAGAGAGTGCGTGTTTCTTTTGCAGTTTGGGTGTCCTCACGAGTTCTTAAGGTGTCGTTTGGTAACGTGCAGCCACACAAATTTTCATTTGGTTAAAAATTAAAACTTGTTTTTTACTGGTAGGGCCCACTCAATTTTAATTTGAAACGCAGGTCTTGGAGAAGCAGCAAAATATTGCTGCTCCTGAAGGAAAAACGCTGGAACAGTGGACATGCTCCACTGTTCCCTAAACTTAAATCAGATTTATATTTTGTTTTTTTTTTTTTTTTTTTTTCAAAAAACCAAGAAAAGTTTACACTGTACTCGCACTGTTCCCTAAACATAAATCAGATTTTTTTTAAAAAATTTCGAAAAAACCAAGAAAAGTTTATTTTTTTTCTGAAAAATCAATGCAATTAAAAAAAACCAATGATTTCACTTGCACTATTCATGTAAACGTGAATACTATTTTTTTTTTTTAAAAAAATTAGTTTAAGGTGAATTAAATTTACTTTTACTGTAATCTCAATTTTATTCCTGATAATATTTTACCTAATTTTATTGAATGTTCAAAAAATCATGAAAACTGTAGTTTTTGTCGAATAAATTTTGTACGTGATGAAATTGTAATTTTTTTTTTAAAAAAATTGAGTTTTAGTTGAAAAACTAGTATTTAATATTATTTAATAACACTACATAAATTAGAAGGATATAGCATGATGACGTCGCATTTGTGGAATTTGATCGCAATTCCAATTATGTTCTTGCCGTGTTAGACCCAGTTTAAAAAAAATTCATTTTTTATTTTTATTTTAATTCTGTTTTATTCAAAAAAAATTAGAAGAAGATCACTTGATGAAGTAATAAAAAATTCAGTTTTTATTGTTGTGTGCTTAAGAAATCATGAAAAATATAGTTATTTATTTCATGATGTAATAATAGTAGTTAAATCTACAATATTTAAATTAAAATTATTTTTTAATTATTTTATAATCTCAATTTGAAAAGTATTTTTTTAACCAAACACATTAAACTACTTTTTGTCCAACCTCAATTTCAACCACAGTTTTAACCAAATATATATTTTTTCAAACCAACCTCAACTAAAAGTACTTTTTTATAAAACAACTTTTTTAAAACCATAACCACAACAGCAACCACAATACCAAACACACCATTTTTAAGCCCCTTTTAAGCACAGAACGACAGTTGAATCCTAATACTGGCTCTAAGCCATGCCAAAGGCTCTCAGTCAACATTGGTTGTAAAAGTTTTTTTGTTATGTGTAATTATTAAAATTATTAGCTTTATTAGTGAATAATTATTTACAAAGTTGAATTTATTGAGATTGTTATTTTTTTTAAATTAAATAAAAAATTAATTATTTAATCTATTTAGATAAATTGTATAGGAAATTCAAATAGATATTATTAAAAATAGATAAATACAAGTTATTTGAAGATAACTACACAATTAGTAATATATTAAGAACACAACAAATTAGAAAGCTAGACATAAATATTTATCAAATATTTTTATCCTTGTCACATGTAAATATATATAAACAATCATAGCAATGCTTATAAGTAGAGTAAGAGTGTCCAACCATCTAAATAATTACATTGAGTTTTGCAATATATATTTTTGACATACAAGTAGAGTGTGAAGAAAATTTTCAAGAAGATTATTTGTTAAATTTTTTGAAGTTCTTGTATTAATTATTACTAATTAAACGTTCCATTTAGGATGATAATAATTTGAAGATCATTGGAATTTTTAGTAAAATACTATGATAAAAGACAAAATAAAGTGTTTGTCTTGATAAGTAAACTAATATAGATAGTTTTTATAAGTGAAAATACTCATCTTGTAATTTTCTAAATCAATAAAAGTTGTTTATTCTAGGTTTAGTTGCCCAACAAAGTTTTTTATATTTTGAATAGTTTTTTAAAAGGTTTTATCTTTATAATTGAAGTTTTTTTTTTTAAAAAAATTATTTGATTACTAAATTACTAAATAGTATTTGTAAAGTGTTAACAAAATATTTTTTTAACATACATGGATTTGTAAAGTGTTAGCAAATTAATTTTTAATATATAGGAAACAAAAACTAGACTGTCAACATGTTCTTTTTTACGGTCTGCATACCATAGTTTTGAAACCCGGTCCAACTTGGCGGGTCGACCCGGGACCCGGCCGACCTGGGCCTGAAGCCAGGCCGGGTCCAAGTAAAAAACAGCTAGGGATTTGACCCTGTAAAACCCGGTCAACCCGGAGGGTAAACCCGGAACCCGGATGAGACCCGACCTTATTTTTTTTGCCAACTGTTTTGCTCTTTGTCTCTCCTTCCATGGCAATTGTCTTGCCCAAGGTCACTGTATACACTGTCTATCATTTTATTTCTCTACACAGTAAAAGAAAAAAAAAGGAAAAACAAGTGAAATCGGAGGGCTAATATCAGCAATAGCAGCCTCCTTTTCCTTTTCTCAATCAAATTTTTTTTTTTTTTTTTTTTTGCTGATGGCCCTTTTAGTTTCTCTCATTTCTCTTCTTCAAACCGTTCTCCTTCCCCTCAATCTTCTTCATCTTCTTCTTCTGTACAATCTCAGCCATCCACTTTGCCTCAATCAATGGCGGCGGGTAATTTAGAACTCCTAGGAATGGTCACCCATGAACAACAATGCTTGGTTTGATCTGAGGCTTTAGAGAGAGGTGCTAAGGTTTTGAGAGAGCAATCCTCTTCCTCTTATGCTAAAAAGATCGAAACTTTCCAAGGTGTCCACAAGTATAGTCTGTAAGGGTGCCTGTACCTTTTTGTGTTTTTAATGGTAGGATTCATGGAAAATTTATGGAAATGGGTATTTGTTTTTGGAATTGGATTTGGATATTTTTTATTGAGTTTTTTGTCGTGTTTTTAATTGGGGGTATTTTTGTAAAATTTCTTACCATATTTTTTTGTTCTCGTACAAGAAATGACAGCTACAAGAAATGACAGCATCAATGTGGATGGGATACAACTATACAGATCATGGGATATGACAGGCAAAATTAATTACGTTGCCTAAACTCAAAGTTGCCTTTTTGGAGCATTTGCTTTAATGAGGAGTTGAAATCCAATAGTTTTTTTTTTAGTTGACTTGGATCAACCTATATGACCCGTGATCTGATCATTAAACGGGTTGATTACTGGATCAGATTTAAAAACTACGCTGCAGAATACTATATTCTCAAGATTATGCAGCCTATTGGGTTTTAACTCTTAAGTAGGTTCGTTCCTACAACAGGCCAATGCATAATGGATTTGGTCGGCATTTGCCATGAGTTCATTGAACGGATTCATTGCTTATGATCAAATATAGTGAAAGGACAGAAGGGTGAAAACAGAGCCAATATTTACCAGAGCCCGTGTTCCTTGTAGCAATAAAGAACATGGCATGGGGAGACTCAGACAAGACAAAAGTGTAGGAGAACGAAGTAATAATCTTGAATACGCGTGGGCTGTTCTTATACTGAAAAAGAACTGAATAATGATTCTCTTTATGCAAGCTTTTGCCAGTCATTTCCATGGTACTCGTGCGTTCGCAGCAGTGGAAAGAACTGCCCTTCCTTCAAAGCTTATACTCAAGTGGGAGTCCAATAATTTGTCCAGAAAAGAATATTACAAAAAAGCTAAGTGGTTGGAGGCAGAATGTCCTCTCTTAGTTCAATAACCTCTTTTTGTTTCATACACAATCTAAGCTACAGAACACCATCAGCTTGTCCAATTAAACTCAGAAATCAGAATCCAAACATGTTTGCATACAACTGTAACCTCTGGGTTGCATATTACTGTACTTTACAAGTAATTCTTCCGGAGTTTAATAAATTGCATACATTATTCCTTCCCTTGCTGATATGACCAGTCATATGACATTTCCCTCCCGATTCCAGTGGTTGAAGTTGGTTATTTTGCAAAATAATAAGAGTACATTTGTCCAAGACCCTTTGGGGGTTGAAGGTTTGCAACACCATTTGCTTGAGTGTTGCTAGAATGAGTCTGGTTAGGCCAGGCCATGAGGTGGATTTGCATTGAATCCATTTCGTCAATGGAAGAAATGAGAGTGTCCTTGTAGAAACATAAATTTTCTATCGATTAAATTTTACCATGTGTTATTTTATTCTTTAAAAGAAAGGATAAAATAAAATTGAAATAAATGACATGGAAAATAAATGAACCTTCATATATTTCTTAGCTAATAAAAAGTTGATACTTGGGATGAGATATTCAAGAAATCTTGTCATAAATGCAAGATCCCGTCAACAAATATCAACCAATAAAATTATGTCATGTGGCATTAGAAAAGGACCTGAGAGCTCTTACAAATCTCTATAAATAGAGGGCCTCAACCTAAAGCGAAGGGGATTGGATTCCGAGAAATACAAATTTTCTTCAAGACTCTCTCTTCAAGAAAGGAAGCTCTCTCTCTCTCTCTCTTCAAGCAAGGAAGCTCTCTCTCAAAGAGTTCTCAAGCCTCCTCCATCTACACTTGAAGTCTAAAAAGAACGAAGCTCTGTTGGATCAAGCCAAAACGCCCCATAAGAGTTCTTCAACAACACTTTGAAGATAAATCAAGGTACTCTTCAAAGCATCAAATCACAATATCTCGCTTCGCAATACACGCCCAAATTCGTGTTCTTGCAAAGCACAAATCTTGGCTTGCTTACTCAAATAAATCAAGTCACCATACATCAAATCGAAGGGAAGAATAAGAGGATTTCCATATTCTTTTGAAAGAATATATTACATAGAGATTATACCCATTCATATATTTAATAAAATTATATGTTTGTATACGTGTGCTTATTTAATTTCAGGTGCACAAAATTGTGTCTAGAGTCCTTAACTTCATTTTGATCACAACAGTGCATAAGCCCCATCGAGCAGACACTTGAAGGCGTTAGGCTCTTTCCTTCTAATCGAGAAATCACAAGTAGGTGGCCGACTATATTTGCCTCTTCATATAGATCGCTAAGGCCAGTGCATAAAGTTTTCTCCTTCCATTGGAGACACAGAAAGTTAGAAAGCAAATTGTCAATTAATAAATTTCTAGAGATTCAGGTTGTTGCAGACATAAAGCTTAGATCAATGCATTTTTTTTTTTTGTTTGGATTGATTTTAGCTTCCATTAAACACTCAATTCTTAACTGTCTTAGGCCTGAGGCCTGCGCATAATAAAATGGAATGTCTACAAATAAAAACTTATAAGTAATCTTCTTTAGCAGAAAGAATGATACCACATTTAGAGTCTGTTCTGTTTGGATATTGACAAACACAATAGGAACTCCTGAAGAAACTGCTGCTGAAACCAGGCCATGCACCTGCCTGTAGTGACTTCAATGCTGTGTTCACCTTGTAGAGGCATGAACAGAATAGAACTAACAACACTAGATCGCTGGTCCGGTAGATAGTTATCAAGTTTGGGGACCAATTTCTTGTTTTGTAGCTTCTTGTAATTGTCACTTCTGTATGCTGATGAAAACAATAACCCCATGTGTCTTCCATGGATGCACCGCTTATTGAGATAACCATGAACCCTTAATGGTTTAATACAGACCAAGCACATTGGAGAATCCATATGTTTGCATTTCCATAACTTTTACCATCCAGAAAGAGGGACGAAAACTCCATTTTAATCCCAGTGAAAACAATTTCTATATGGCAACCTGACACTGATTTTCTTTAGTTGCCCAAGTCGGAGAAAAATGTTTTCTTTCATTATGAGAGGTTTTTTATTTTATTTTTATTTTTTTATTTTTTTATTTTTTTCTTCAAAATTTGCGATGGAAAAACAGTCTTGAAGACTTGTGTGCTGGGTCTTGCTGTACCAAAATCTTTCATTGGTATTTCACCATTTCGAAATTATGGGCTGTGACAGAGACACATCCAGAGGAATTAAGGGTCTAAAACTTCACATTCAGACATTTAGGCTATGAGTTTGTCATAGGATATATATATTAATTTCTGGTTTTAACGTTACAGAATAATAAAAATTATATCTTAAATTTTATCTAATAAATTTTTAAATTAAAATGATTTTCTAACAATCAAAAACCATAAGTAGTGTCAATATAAAACATAAGAAGAAAGCCTACCTTGTAGCTCTGTGCATTGTTCCAAGGTCAAGTCTCCTAAAACTGCAACATGCCTGTCATCATTGGCTGCTTTAATAGTGAATCTTCTCTGTAGCACTGCGCTCTTATCTGGCATTACTCTGGCACGGAGCTTCAGCGTCCTCTCACCTCTTCTAACCTTCAACCATACTGTCTCAGTCTGCGGGCTAATCTTTCCAAGCTGCGAACTCAGATCAGACTTGGCTTTAGCTGGCACAAATAACTCATCTGCGTTATTCTCAAACCCTTCAATTATGTCTCCTGGCAATGGCATGCGCTCATCCCACTCTTCGGATGCTTCTTGCTTCACTCGTCTAACACAAACCAAAGTATCAGCCATATCTTCCTGCTGCTTGAAACAAAAGTACTTTTCCATGGAATTGCTGCAGGTTAACAGGAAGTCTTGAATAAAACGAGAGAACGAAGGGGAAGGAAGTTAGGGAAAGAAGAATGAGGGTTTACACGTTCATGACGTGTTGAGAGAGAGAGAACAGAGGAGAGAATCTAAGATTTTTGTTATATTTTTCCACACCTTTTTGTTACAATGATTAAGGAATTTAAAGACAATATTGCAATTGCCAGCGTGGCATCACTCACGTGGCTATGCCAGCTGGCCTACTGATATTAAAAATGAAGCTGCACAAAACGCAGCCGTTTGGTTCTATTTATTTAAATTCTAAATCCTGTTTCAGTTTCCCCCTTGTTCGTTTGTGCCTTCTCCCCCTTCTGTTCGTGACAATGCCCCTTCCATGAAATCAACCTTGTCCTCAAGGTGGAATTGAGGGAATCGCCATCCAAACTCCTCCACATCCTCCCAGGTTGCTTCTGTCAAAGGTAAGTTCTTCCATAGAACCAAAAACTGAGTTGATGCTGTATTTCCCTTTTTTACCATTCGCCTCTCAATAATTTTCTGTGGTTGCAGCAGGGGTTTTGCTGAGACAATAGGGAGATCAGACTGCACAAAATGGTTGCCTATATGCTTCTTTAATTGGGATACATGAAAGACGGGGTGGATCACGACAGTAGCATGTAATTGTAGTTTATATGCCACTGTCCCAATTTTCTTGATGATTGTATAGGGGCCATAATACTTTGCTGATAATTTGTAAGAAGGTCGCTTGTGAATCGATTGCTGTCGAACTAAGTCACCCTCAGAAAACATTCTTTCGCTTCTTATCTTGTTGGCTTGCTGTGTCATTCTGTTTTGTGCTTGCAATAAATTGCTCCTGATGAGCTTGAACATGTCTTTCCTTTGGGTTAAATACTGGTCCACAGCCTCCACTAGTGAATCCTTAGGCGTATAGGGAATGTGAATTGGAGGCCCCATTCCATATAAGATCTCGTAGGGTGTCTTCTTAGTAGAGGTGTGGTAGTTTGTATTGTACCACCATTCACAGGAGCTCAGCCATCGTCCCTATTGTGCAGGGATGGTGTCTGTCATGCATCTTAGGTAGCCCTCAATACATTTATTGACCACTTCTGTCTATCCATCAGACTGTGGATGATAGGCTGTAGAGTATTGCAAATTGACCCCCTGCTGTTTAAATAGCTCCTTCCAAAACTGGCTGAGGAAGATGCTGTCTCTGTCACTCACAATTGTTGTTGGTATCCCATGCAATTTATACACATGTTCCATAAAGACCTTGGCTACTGTAATGGTAGAATAGGGGTGGGTTAGGGCCATAAGGTGGGCATACTTACTAAACCTGTCGACCACCACAAAAATTACTTCCTTTCCTTCTGATTTTGGTAGCCCATCAATAAAATCCATGCGAATATCTATAAAAGGAGCATGTGGTACTGGTAACGGTTGCAGTAGACCTGGAGGCTTGACATTTTCCCCCTTGTTCTGTTGACAAACTGGACATTCCTTGACATATTGCCTCACCAGCTTTTGAAGTTTCTTCCAGTAGAACACCTGCCCTAATTTTTTTAAAGTTACCGTAGCTCCTGAATGCCCCTCGATTGCAGAGTCATGATAGAGTTTGATAAGTTGGTGCTACAGGTTCGGTGCTTGTCCCACTACCACCTTTCCCTTTCGAATAAGCGTGTC
The DNA here is from genome assembly GCF_005239225.2 of Populus alba. Taxonomy (NCBI): domain Eukaryota; kingdom Viridiplantae; phylum Streptophyta; class Magnoliopsida; order Malpighiales; family Salicaceae; genus Populus; species Populus alba. The sequence continues at coordinate 5,010,228 of NC_133301.1, read as the reverse complement.
ATTAACCCATGAGTAGTTAGAGTGTGAGCTAGCATCCTTGGTGAGGTCTGTTATAAGTTGTCTCAGGTTTTGATCAGTGTCCCAAGTCTTCTTAATGTCTTCCATGAGAGAGGTGGAAATGGAAGAAAGGGTTAAGGCACCCAACTCACTGTGAGAAATTCTGGAGAGGGCGTCTGCAGCTAGGTTGTCTTTACCCCTTCTATATTCAATCTCATAATCAAAACCCAAAAGCTTAGTTAGCCATACTTGTTGTGCAACATGTGTAGTCTTCTGGTCTAGTAGAAATTTGAGGCTGGAGTGGTTTGTCCTGATGAGAAACCTTCTACCCCATAGGTAGTGCTTCCATTTTGTAACAACAAAGACAATGGCCAGCAACTCCCTCTCATAAGTGGATAGGGCTAGCTGTCGAGGACCTAAGGCTTTGCTCACAAATGCAATGGGGTGTCCTTCTTGCATCAGTACTGCTCATATACCCACTCCTGAAGCATCAGTTTCTACTACAAATGTTTTGTCAAAATTAGGCAGGGCTAGCACAGGGGGTTGGGACATCGCGTCTTGGAGCTACTTGAAAGCCATGGTGGCTGTGTTTGTCCATAAGAAGGAGTCTTTTGGCAATAACTGAGTAAGAGGTCTGCAAATAGTTCCATAACCTTGCACAAACTTTCTATAATACCCTGTTAAGCCTAGGAAACTTCTATGCTGTTTGATGGTTGTAGGTATGGGCCATTGCAATATAGCAGTAACCTTGTGTGGGTCTGTTGCCACTCCCTCCTTGGTGATCACATGTCCCAAGTATTCCATCTGTCTTGTCCCAAACACACACTTACTTTCCTTTGCTACTAATTGATGGGTACATAACAATTCAAATACCAATCTAAGGTGTTGTATGTGGTCGGCCATGGTCTTACTGTAAACTAATATATCATCAAAGAAAACCAAAATAAACTTAAATGATCTCAAAAAATATCATTCATTAGACTTTGGAAGGTGGCCGGTGCATTAGATAGGCCAAAGGGCATGACTAGGAATTCATAGTGGCCATTATGTGTTCTAAAGGCTGTTTTAAAAACATCTTCTGAAACCATGCGAATCTGATGGTAACCTACCCTTAAATCAATTTTTGAAAAAATGGCAGCCCCTTCTAGTTCTTCTAACAGTTCATCTATTATAGGAATAGGGTACTTATCTTTGATAATGATTTTGTTGAGAGCTCTAAAATCAACACAGAACCGCCAAGTCTGATCCTTCTTTTTCACAAGCACGACTGGAGAGGCAAAGGGACTATTGATGGGCTGCACTATGCCTGCCTCTAGCATTTCAGCCACTAGAGTCTCTAGAGTATCCTTTTGTAATCCTGAGTATCTGTAGGATCTCAAATTGACAGCCTGGTTCTCATCCTTCAGGGGTATTTTGTGATCATGTCTCCTAGCTGGGGGCAACCCTCGTGGATCACAAAAAATATGCTGATAGGCTGCTAGTAGAGTCTGTAAAGGTGAGTCTTCATTGTCTTCCCCAACATGGGGTATTCCCTGAGCAGGGTTTACCAAATCAGTCTTTCCCACCACTCTTAAGCTGTAAAGCCTGACTTCAAATAATAAGGTTTCAGTGCTAAGTAATCCATTTAGTTCCTCTAGGCGTATAGATTGAGCTAATCTAGGATTTTCTCCTCTTAAAGTTACTTCCCTGTTCTGCCACCAAAAGGATACCCATCTATCTTCATAGTTGGACAATACATTTCCCAACAACTTCAACCATTGGATTCCCAGAATCATATCATAGTTTTGTAACTTCATAACATATATGTCTGCCTGGAACTGAACTCCTTGCATCTTCCATTGCAGGTTCTTACATACTGAAGTGCAGGACATAGTGCCACCATTAACTGCCTCAACCACCATAGGTTTTATGGTTGTTATGGGGCATTCGAGTTTGTCAATCAAATTAGCATGGATGAAGTTGTGAGTACTTCCCGAATCAATCAAAATTAAGATGGGACATTTGTCTACCTTTCCCCATACCTTGATGGTTTGACACCCTTATGTGCCATGGATTGCCTGGAGTGATAGATGAGGGGTGAGAGTTTCTGTATTCCTTGTCTCCACTGTTTCCTCTTCTTCTGAATTGTCTCCATCATCTTCTACTATACAGAGGGAGTATAGCCTGCAATTTCTACATCTATGCCCTGGTACGAACTTATCATCACACCAAAAGCATAGGCCCTTGGCTCTTCTTTCATCCATTTCTTTGGTTCTGATAGGTCGGGCAGGTTTGTGGTTAGGGTACACATTATTATTGTTGAAGGGTGGGTTGGTAGGTGTAGGCAGCAAGGCTTGTGGGAAGGTTTTGAAGGATTGAGGGGGTGACTGGGGTTGGTTTTGTAAGTGTTGATAGGATATATAAATTTTGCAAGCTGTGAGTTGAAACTTGCCTGACTATGTTGTTTTGGGTAATGAGGGGTTATTTTCCGGTATGTGAGGGTGTTGTTGTGCAACCTAGCTAGGTTGTAGGCTTGTTTGAGTGATTTTGGCTCAAACATTTTTACTAGGTTCTTGATCTCTACCTCCAAGCCTCCTAGGAAGAACACCAAGGCCTGCTTCTCGGAGATCTGTGCTCTATTCCATAACATATCAAAGTCCCTGATATAGCCTTCCAAGTCTCCTTCCTGCTTGTGCTCGGTGAGCTCTTCTAAGGGGTCCTTTTGACCACCAAATCGACAGCACAATGCATCCACATACTCTGCCCATGTAACCTCATGTCCTTCTAGGTTTCTGGTATAATTCTAATGCCAGTAAAGCGTCATGCCATCCAAATAATATAAACCTAGTTTCAGCTTGTCAGTTTCAGGAATTTCTTCTAAGTCGAAATACTGGTTGCATTTGTACAACCATTTATGCACTTCTTCCCCTTCAAAAGAAGGGAAATCTCTCCTGGGTCTGCGTGACCTGTAGGTAGGTGGTCCTTCTTCTGTCCAATCTTGGTTGCTGGCCGAAGCATGGTTTTAGGGCATTCGAACATTCTGGGAGGAACTTGCCTCACCAGCTAAGGTTTACAGAGTTTGTTTGATAGAGATTTGTTGATTTGCCATTTCTTTCATCATGGCTTTCAGCTGGGCTAGGTCATCTGACTGAGCGTGCAACTTGTTTTCTATTCCATTGACTCTTTGATTAGCAGCTTCCAAAGAATCATCCATTCTTCTTACATCTTGGGATCTAGTTTCTGGTGCCATTTTGTTGAGTCCAAAGATGAGAGCTCTGATACCAATTTGCTGCAGGTTAACAGGAAGTCTTGAATAAAACGAGAGAAGAACAAGGGAAAGGAAGTTAGGGAAAGAAGGAGGGTTTACACATTCAGGACTTGTTGAGAGAGAGAGAACAAAGGAGAGAATCTAAGAATTCTGTTATATTTTTCCACACCTTTCTGTTACAATGATTAGGGAATTTAAAGACAATATTGCAATTGCCAGCGTTGCATCACTCACATGGCTATGCCAGCTGGCCTACTGATATTAAAAATGAAGCTGCACAAAACGCAGCCGTTTGGTTCTATTTATTTAAATTCTAAATCCTGTTTCAGTTTCCCCCTTGTTCGTTTGTACCTTCTCCACCTTCTGTTCGTGACAGGAATCTAAAACTTATATTCAGAGCTGAGGATTAAATTCTTGATAGTCTGAGAACTTTGCACCCATTATTGTACAACCACGAAAAATCCGAGGTGGTCAATTTTTAGGTTTTCACGTGTATACCATGGCAAGAATTTTCCTATGCCATTTGTGTAAGATTCCTTTGTTTTCAATTATGATAATGCCGTAGACGGCCGGCTCTTCACTAAGGCTGCAGGTGCATCCACCAATTACAGCCTTATCAAAGAAAATATGAAGAAGCCGACTTAAATGTTGTAAGAAACTCTGCCAATGAATGAGGTTGCGACACATAAGAACATTGGAAATGAGGAATTTTGCCAACTTTTACTCAGGTCCCATTCACTTCGTGAGACCAGCTATGGTGTAAAGACAATGAGATCAGACAAAAGAAGTCCTATTTAACAAATACATGTAGAAGCCTAATAGTGATTCTTTAAACTTAAAACAATTAAAACGAACATGCCTTGTAGTTCCTTGTAAACTCCAAGTATGGATAAATGGAAAGATCAGACGAAAGCAATCTGATAGCTACTGGTAAATATTTTGCTAGTACATTAGATTACAGTCACAAAATCACAATCAACAGAATCTTTTCAAACTTCTCAAAAATTGCTCAGCATTTCAGACCTCTCTGTGTAGCCATCGATTCATCCCATATTTCTTCACTACAGTGGAACACAAGTTCAACTCCTCGCCGCATCTTCAATAGGGAGACGTAAGTACTGTCTTAAGTCATTCAATGTCAACTTTCCTGCTCTTTCCCTCTGTACTAATCCTCAATCCCATAAAAATTACTGAATTAGTACTTAAGAAACCACTTAGAAGACTGTTAATTTCCGTTCTCTAGAGGTACTTGTTTTCATTTATCTTTATATTATAATGCGAATGCAGGAGGCCTTTGTTATGGGTGAAGATGGCAGCTAGAACCTATGGTGCAAGATTGCTCCGAGTTGTTCTCTCTATCTCATTCTCTCCCTCTGATTCGTTGCTTGTCGTTCCCCTATTAAAATTTGAACTTTCAAGTCTTATGATATTGCCATATACAAAAAACTCAATTTTTGCTAATTTATGAAAGCTAAGGAAATTCTGACTTATTTCTAAAGAGTTCGCAACAGTAAATAAATGGATTGTTATGTGAAGTCCAGTTCACGCAGAGAGATAGTAACCTGAAGTTGATGGAGATGGGTGGTTGACGTCATCATTATTCAAAACATCACCCCACTCAAATCCAACAAAAAGAGCTTCATAGAAGAATGAGAGTGGATCTGGATGCCTTCTATCATCGCAATACTTCTGCAGAAATTCCTACACATTCTCTGTCCATATCTTGCAGAAACTGCAAAATGTTTGAAACCTTAAAGTTTACAAGTACAGAAAATGACTCGTAATCAAAACATCAAAACTATCAAGTGCTAGTTTTCTTTCTCCCCATAGTTTAATTGCATTGCATCAATCACACTTCTCTAAATCAGATGAAATGGAAAATACTGATTAAAGCTTGAAACATATAATGTTGAAGATGAACTGCCTTGACATGATCCCGGTTGTTAAGAATAGCATGACAGATGATACCCATTCTCCCATGTATCTCAAGTTTTGTAGTATAGTTGCCTACCACCACAGAATAGGTGAACTTTACTAGTCAGTAACCAGGAAAAAGAAATCGAATTATAAAGAAAGAATGAGTATGTAGAACACACCATCTCAGCGTGGATTACTTCTCCAAGAACTTGACAGCAACTGCATTAATAAGGGACTGGTTGAGGTGACCTAACAGCATTAGGCCTCCCACCATGGACAGCCTCTTCACTTCTTCCTGGTCCATTGGAAGCTTGCTTATCAGGAATTGGTTCATTAGAACTTTGTCCCTGATTCTGATATGACGCACCAACCTGATCAGATTCCCCTTTATCAATTTCATCACAAAAATTCCAAAGCATTGGATCATCATTAGTGATGAAGCTGAGAAAATTTCATTGGACCTGGGCTTTCTTTGCAGATAATAATAGGTTGGATGGGTGTGTTATCTGCAAAATAACCCTCCGTTGCTTGAGTTTGTTTAGAATATTTTAGGAAAATATAGTGTAAAAAAAAGTAGATAGAGAGATAGTTGAAGTGTGTTATATTGTTGTTCAAATGAAGAAAACAAAATCTGGAGCAGCTCACCATTAAAGGTGGCAGCTTTATTCCATAGCTCACTCATAACACAAGATAGCTGATTGCCCATGTCACAAGTAGCTTGCACCATTGTTGCTTACCGTTGAGGGTGACACATAGCTAGATAGCATATATTGGACGAGATTTGAAGTAGCTCACCATGACAGGTGACAATTCTATTTACAATATGATAGTTTCTACTATGGTAGTCCTAACTTAAGTCATAGTTGAAGTTGTAGCTTGTACAACTTGACATATCTGGTAGTAGCTTAAAAAGGAGTCAACATAGATAAGTAAGAGAGAGAGAGAGAGAGAAGAATGAGAAAAGAAAAAAAGAACAGGGATGGTGAGCTTGGTTGGGCTCTGTAAATCGACCCAATCAAGTTACGAGGTAGCTTGGTCGAGCTAAAAAATATTAGACTAACCAAGCTAAATGGTAGCTCGATCCACCTAGGCTATACATGACAGCCTAAATCGAGGTGATACCAGCCTCGATGTGGGCTACATGTGCAACCTGGACCAAGGTTGCATTGTGTAGCCTCGATGTGGGCTCCTTTGCAGTCCAAACCAAAATATTATAAATATACATGTTTGAAAAACTTTAACTAGCTAAAGAGGAGGATAAAGTACTTAACATTATAAAATTTTGCCTATCTCCAAGTTTAAAAATGTTGCATTTATAGGCATGCCTTTGAATATTTACTATTTTTTAAATTCATGAGAGATTTTTTTTTTTCTTTTGAAGTCAATTTATCGTGGTATCTAGAGACAAGTGGTAAAAGGAACCTCGAGACAATTAGTCATGAGGACTTGGATCAGGAGGACCTGAAGATATAATGGAGATTCAATGGAGATTTTTCCATGGAAATTTCATGGAGACATTTTGTGTTTGGAGACATGGAGATGCACTATTTTATTTTATTTTTGAAAATTCAAAAGGCAATAGATATATGATTTCTAAGATTTATCTTATCTAAGGTAGTGTATCATGATAATTGTTTCGTGTTTGGTCAAATTATATCTTATCCTTCGTAAATTCTTATGGGTATTCTTTGAAGATCAATCTTTTTATCTCTTTTATGAGTGCATGACACTCTTCTATGTTGTATCTATGATCATGGTAAATATAGACAGAACATGTTGGGGTTCCTTTTGTTTGAACCACTTTTCATTGAAGGCAAATATTGTAGGAAATGTCTCCCTTTTATGATAACCAACACCTTAGCACATGAACTTGGGGAATTTCAGGTGATCATAAATATGCTTCTTGGTACTTCTTTTGGATTGTAATGTCCTATACATTTGTAAGTAGTTTAGAACATATAATCAAATCACCCTTATGAAAAATATAGCCATTTTTTAAAAGTTACTTTCTTTATGAATGATTGATTATTGTAAAGAAATTTTAGAAATCATTTAGGAAATGTTATAATCTTGACTTCTATGTGCAAACATTGATTAAATGTCTTCCTTAATGTGTAACTACTTGTCTATTCCGAGGCAAGAATGCATCTTTATCTTTTTGAACTTTATTTTAATATCTTTTAATCTAATATTATCATTGTTGATGTTAGGTTGAGTTATTTAAAATAGATTCTAGAGAGAGAACCCTGACCATTAGTAGAAAAGAGAGGGAGAGGAGAGGGAGGGAGGGAAATAGCGGAAAATTAGGGATTGTCTAACATATTTGGGTTTAAATTCACCAATAAAATATTATGCTGGTGAGTTCATAAGTGATTTACCATGTCAGCAAAGCATCGACGGACTCACCAACAAATGTTTTTGAATTCCTTAGTGAGTCTGTCAGTTATTTCAAGAATTTTTGAAATTATTTTAAAACCTCTAAATTCACCGATGAATTTTCACATGTTTGTATTTCTATCAATCAAACCAAATTCATGAATTCCAAACTCCATGTCATTCTCCAACTATTTTAGAGTTTGTCGGTGAGTACAAATTTCACCAATGGATTATACTTCATTAGTCAATCTGTCAGTAGGTTTTAATTTCATGCATTTCTTGCCAAACTCTTTATAATTATCCAGCCATTTAACTTTCATTGGTGAGTCTTTCATTAATTTATCATTATTGTAAATCATTGACGGATTCACCTATGATTAATTATTTATAATTTTAATTATTTCTGCTATTGATACTATAATGAAGCTAATTTCTTTTCTTATATATTGGTTATAATCCTTATATAACCTAACTAAACAACAACATAACTTATTCAACAACTTATTCATTAAGACCATAACCACAACAATAAATGTTTGATCAATGTAAAAAAAATATAATGCATTATAAAACAAAACACATATATCTTAATTACACAATGATGTTTTATATCTAAAATTTATTAAAATCCCTTTTAATTTGAATCCTCCTTATCTTCATTTTCATCATCTTCATATCCATCATCATTTTCATTAAACTGAAGTTGTTTGGTCTTTTCATCTTCATCCACTTATGTATATGTTCTCTAGTACTCAATATATCATTTAACTTGTTAAAATCAACATAAACATAAGTATTCTCAATAACATAAAAAAAATAATAATAAAACTCTTCTAACTTGATAGATGGAGCCACTCAATGGGGCTAAACTAACTCATCAAGTTAAAACATTTTTTCTCCTCCAGTTACTTCATCATTCTCATCTTTAACAATTTGGACATGACTCATAGGTTTGGTTTTCATAACATATAACCAATCAACTATGTTACTATCATTTTTAAAGGAATGAGTGTATTTGTAATATATTTTTTGACATTGTTTGCCAAATACAAAAATATCATTAATGTTGTTAAGTATATCTCTTTTATTAGTTGTGACCAAACCATGATGATGATCTACTCTAATTTCTCTATTGGTATCATACTAATAACTTTTGGATAAAAAGATTGTATTTTGCACCCTATGAAATTGCAATTCAATCAACTATTTTAACTTGTCATAATAATCAAATTCAAACTTGTAGAAAGTTGATCCTTAACACAAACTCTATTATTATAGGTATTTATACCGTCTCCATACTTTTCAGTATAAAAGATATATCTATTCATGAAATAATCGTTATAACACTTCTAGATGCATGTGAGGATGGGGCTTATATTTGTGGTAAAATGGATGGGAGGTACTGTTGTTTTTGCAGTGAAAGAAAAAGAGAAAGAAGAAGAAGAAAAGAGAAATGAGGCTCTTACTAGTTATCACACTTCTAAATTTACTATTAGAATTGTCAATGGAAACTTGTGACGAAGTAATTCCCTCAGGAATTATGTCAGCAAATAATCATATGTCATTTTACCGACAGAATCACTAACAAATATTTATTGATTTATTAATTATTTTTATTTTGTCATCAATTCATTTTTAATTACCGATAAAAAAAAGTTACGTATTTAATTTCATTAGATTTTGGTGACAATTTTTCTATTGGTATTGTCATTGGAAATGATTGACAAAAAAAATTTTGTTGCTAATTCGATTGCTATTTGATAATTTTCTGGTAGTGATTGTTTGTTTTGTGACAAGTCATGCATTTTACACCTAGTAGCTCCTTTTCCCAATTAAAATTTTCACCACATTACTGTGTAAGTAAAAAATTTGGAAAATATAGTGTAGGAAGTATGCTATCCTATTGAATTATTTACTAACATTCAGAAGATAGTAGAAGGATAGTAGTCGGCGTTGTTTGTGTCCTATATTTGCCAAGTAACATTATTAAGGAAATTGTGGAAGCCAAGGAAGTTCGTTCTAAGTTACATTGGAAGTTACAACGAGTATTTAAACTAGTTGGTTCCTTAAGAGAAGTTGCAACACCAAGGGGCATGGGAAACTAGTGGCAAAATAGCAAGTCCCATTTGAAGATTTGTGTTAATCATATGTAGTTACAGAAGAGAAACTGAATTTGTAGAGATTGTTTTGGGAAAAAAAAAGGAAGAAAAAACAACAATTGTGTTGTTGGTTTTTTTTTTTATTATTATTATTAACATGAGCACTAAATAAGATTACAGTAGAGGTTTACTTATATGTATGTATGTATGTATGTATGTAACATATATTAACACCTCTCATATGTTTACGCAAGGTAAGTCTTATCCTTATCTATATGAATGATTTGCATATTGTGCATCAAGACTAGAACTCTGTTCTTGTATACTATCTGAAGGTAGATTTTGATTGCAAATCAATTACTCTTGTAGCTGTTGTTTCCTTATCAATTTAGACTACCATGTTGGCTAGAGTTTGTTGCCTTTTGAACCTTTCTCTCCCCCAACATTTCTCCACTAATTTAGACAATGTTGCTAATAGCAGAGTGTGAGTGTTCAACCTTGTTTCTCCCATATTTTGACTCACCTTATCACTCCATCGACTGATAAATCCATATTCAAGGAGAAATGTGTTGAAACGATCAAACTAGGCACACAAAACTTGTTTAAGTCCATAAAGAGCCTTCTGCAATTTGTAGATATATCCGCTATTCCTGGTGGTTGTTTGATATGTATGTCTTCGGTGATGTTACCATGAAAAAAATGCATTCTTTACATCAAGTTATCGAATAGGCCATCCTTGAACTAGTATTGCGCTAATAATCATTTGTATACTGCCTGGTTTGACAACTAAAGAAAAGGGTTGGGGAATTTTTTATGCAGGTTCTGTTTGTGGAGCTTTTGAACGAGTGGTTAATTGGGACCAAGTGATCATAAGGTGAGAAGGCTGGTGAGTTGTAGCTGATTTAGGTTATGTATAAGAGGTTTCAGATGTTGCAGCAGTGTGTATCCCTGTTGTTGCAGGTTTGTTGTGGAGTCTATCATTGCTGGGAGCAGAGTGTATTCCTGCTGGTGTAGGATTTGCTGCTGCCTCTAAGTGTCCTGTTGAGTCTGTTGTAGGATCTGTTTGAGAGAATTCTGCTACTTCCTCTAAGTGTCCTATTGAGTCTGTTAGAGAGTTTAATTGTTCTTGTAAATATATTTCTTTAGCTGACTGCTCTCCCTCAACCTATGGTGATGCAGGAGAACCCTCAGGTTGTGGTCAACTGTGAACCGTCTGGGGAAGTATTGTGTCAAGAGTGTTTTGTGTCGGAGTGGAGACTCTTGGCAAGGGATTGAAGCATCGAGATGAATCCATTATCTTAGTATTTCCTGCAGTATTACGAGAATTAGTGTGAGGAATCCAAGTGTTGAGATATGTAATGTATGTGATGAAGGCTAAATAGTAGTTGATGGTTTGTATGGAAAAATTGTTTCATCGAAAACAACATGGCGTGAAACTAGAATTTTTCTGTTTGGAGGATGATAGCACCTGTATCTTTTATGTGCTGTGTTGTAACCAATAAAAATATAATAGTTATTGATCATTTGAATAAGATTCAAATTTATTTTAAAATCTCTTTGTACCTTGACCAAGGATTTCCCAGCCAATACTATTTGAGAATTGATGGAATATTTTTTCTAATTTACCTAGGGTGATGGATCCTCTCTTGATCACTCAAGTATCTACATATAGTTCATGATATATCCAATATCTGCCCCTTTGTTACCTTGATTAAGATAACATGTAACAAGATCAAATTATAATATTCTCTATATAAGATAACTTAGTAATCTCAAGTCTAAGGATCACTTATCTAATCATCATGTGAACTTTTCCATAGACATAAGTGATCTCTCTATATGAAATTTTCATGCAGGTAAGTTTAGTGTACATATATTATAACAAGTATCTACATATTAGTTTTAGGTATGCCTTATATCTTAGTTTATGAAAACAACTGCTTCTTTTCATAAAGAAGAGAACATAACATGTATCAGTCTCTATGACTCTAATAAATGTCCAGAATTTAAGAAAGCAATGACTAGTAACATTTTAGAAACAATGCTTTGATGCAATAAAAATCCTATAATTATAAAAACTTTAGAATTTTCTTCGCAAAACATTTTGTTCATTGACTTTATTTTTACTCTATATTCATAAATCAAATATTAGATTCATTAATTAATATTATATGAATATTAAAGATAAATTAAACATTTATTAATAATAAATATTTATTTACATGAATATAATAATGTCACGTGTAACCAACTGATTAACTACAAGACATATTAAACTAATACGAACATGTTAAGGCTGGACTTGGCAAGTGTTGGACTTGAACATACAATGGTAGGACTCAACCAATTTCTAGTGGCTAAAGGTTGGTCGGTCGTCAGAACCACCAAAATATTTTTTTGACTTAATTATCACAAACAAAATAAATTTGTAGTATGATTGTGAAAACCAGGTCGAACCCAAGGACAATTTCATGTAATTTTCCTACAACATACTGAAATAAAAAAGAACTTGGGATTTGAATAAAAAATTAAAGAAAAAAAAATCTAAAAATAAAAATAATAAATTGATATCTTGTTAACTCAGTTTAATTGTCCACATATCTATTCATATAAATATGTTGATCATTAACGTAAAAGAAATATTCTTTCACGTCAAATAAATTCAATATCCCTTAAAGCTTAGGGAAATCGATGAGATTACAAATAAATTAATTAGATAAGCCTCTCTAATCAATTTCTTACCATCAAGCGAATTTAATATTGAAAGCAATTCTCATTCACTCAACAGTAGTCTCAGGAGTAAAGTATGTGAAATTATTCTAAGCAAACGTTCAAAAGCTTGACAATTTAACTTAGTTTATAATAAACCAAGATGAGAGTTGCCACAAACAAATTAATTCTTTTGCTTCTTACTCGGCAATAGTCTCAGGAGTAAAGTATGTGAACCATCAAGCGAATTTAATATTGAAAGCTATTCTCATTCACTCGGCAGTAGTCTTAGGAGTAAAATATGTGAAATTATTCCAATTAAACGAATTCAAAAGCTTGACAATTTAACTTAGTTTATAATTTAAAATCAAGTATATTATAATGAGAAGTTACCACAAACAAATTAATTCTTTTTCTTCTTACTCTTATCCCTAACAACAATTACATATTGAAAAAAACTAGAAAGCATATCCATAGTCATCAATCATTTTTAAATAGACCCAGTAGAATTTCCATATCTTCAATCAGAGAGACTTGAATTGCTAGGCAACAACTCTTTTCTCAAAATCAGCTGCCTTCTTTCTATATATATAATTCGAATTTTGTCCAAAATCCTCTATAAAAAAAAAAAATAAATACTTGAATCTAAAAGAATTATAATGATAATGTTATTTTTCACAACTTGCTAATAGAGATGGTGTGTATTTAACTTGAACTGAAATTAGAAATTAGTTTATAGCTGCTGGAAAATTGACAAAAACAAAGAAGAAAAGAATGTTGCTGAATTAATGTTTCAATTATGTTCTGCTATATTTTTTTTCTTCCTTGACTACCGAATTTCTTTAGGATTCTTAGGCTAATTAGAAGTCCTCATGCTACTTAATTCCTTCATTCTTTCTTTGGTCCTTAAGGTTGGTTAAATCCTTCAAAAATTGTGTTGAAAACTAACTCTACTACTATCACAACTCTGATGTAATTGGGACTCTTCTACAACTTAGACTTTGTTTCTTACTTGGTTTCTTGCAATATCCCACCATTCCAACTGTATTATTTCATTCATGAAATGTTATATGATTGATTAACTCATTTCTTAGATCCTAAGGCACACAATTTCTATGTTAGACTACTAGTTGTAGTGGGATGCTCGTCACCATTAGCTTTCTCATTAGATCCGGAGACTAATCTCGTCCTTTAGATTATGTTCAAATTTATTTTATCCGACCTGGTATCATTCATAAAAGTTGTATTCCTAGATGTGTATATAATTTTGGTCTTTTGAATCGCACGATTTCTATGTCTTAGGCTCAATAAATACCCATTTGAATCTGTAGTGTGAAAGCAGAGAATGCTGCTACAAGTAAGATTTTAGCTTGATTTTGCAGGTTTGATTAGAGGTCCAAACAAACTTGAATTTTTTTCTCATAATACCTTTCTGGAAAGTTTGATATGTCTACTTTAACTTCAATTCAGCCCACTTTTACATTCTAAATTTTCTCAGTGAAAAACATGTCACAACAAGCAAGGTCTGAAACATAAAATGCAGAAATTCTTATCTTTTAGCAATTAATTCACAAAATTTCTTAGACATGCCAAACTCATAAAAATAACTTTCAATAAACTTAAAATACATTAAAAAACATAGTGTAGAAGAAATAAAAATATATGTATATTTTACACTTATCAAAAGCTTTCTTGGTGCAAAGCCTCTTAGTTCAACCACATGTTGAAAATCATGAAGGGAAAAAAAAAACACAGAATCACTGTGCAACTGAAACCTTCTAAATCTTATAAAATTGTCAAAGATGGCTATTGCCTTTTTTTTATTTTCGTTATAAATATTCAACTAAGAACTACAATCAACTAGGAAACAAAATTCAAATAGGAAACTAACTAACAAACTAGGAAAGGAATAACAAACATGAAATTGGATTTGACATAATCAAATATATATGCGTCCTAAGGTCCCTCTCTCTGTTGGCAAACCCCATGATTTAAGGAACCACTTCCTGATTTGAATCAATTGGCGGCTCCCTTGCAGAACTTGACTCCAACAAGCTTTGACGAGCATACTCAGCAAATAAATCTGGATGTACGATTTGGAGTTTTGTGGCTTGTAACCAAACTGATTCTGAATTGGAATGATTTTCCATTGCACTAAAAACTTCCAGTATCCCACTCGATAGGTAGTAACAAATTGATGGTCAACGATGGATGCAATCTCATCTCGAGGATCGATGTTTTTAGGAACATGAAGAGTAGGTGCTTGCAATTATTCTATGGTTAGAATTGTGGGCAATTCGACTGTATCACCCTTAAACTCAGTAATAACTTTGATATTAAAAACTGGACTTGTACCAAAATCAGAGGGCAAGCCAATTACATACACATCTGTGCCCAATTTCGTGGTAACTCGAAAACAACCTGCGAAACGTGCATGCAACTTAGTAAAACTTCCTTGGGGAAATCATTTTGGCCTTCAGCGAATAAGAACCATATCACCAACGTTGAATTGCCTGTCTTTTCGCCTTATGTTTGCAGAAGCCGCATATGATTATGTACTAAGGGTGTAAACCACTGCTTGACTTATTCTTCAACATCCCTTATATAGGTCAGCCTTACTAGGCCTGAGAGGCAATGGTAATGAATTGAGATCAAGGGGAGTGTGAGGTGGAAATCCATAGACCACTTCAAAAGGAATGCACCATATTGATCTATCTGCTGACAAAATTATAGAAGGCAAATTCTGTATGGAGAAGTGCCACCATTGATTAGCTTCCCCTTCAAGATAGAAAGATGTTAGAGATACCTTTTGATTATCATTTGTGCCTTGAAATTCAAAGAATTGAGCTACTCTGCTAAGCTATTCAATCGGATATTTTCCAGAGTATTTTGAAAATGCCAACTTTTCCAACTTGGAAGAGAAAATATGTTTGTTGCCATTGTTCTCCTCCCGATGTGAATGGAGAGATCCTTCTTATCCATGGTTGTTGTTGCTAGAGATTTCTCTAGTTGAAAGAAAAGTTTCTAATAGTTTGTTGATGGTTTTCTCCAAATGGTGCATCTTATCGGTTACACTTAATTCCAGTAGCTGCATTCCATCTTGATTCCAGCCTCCAAAACCTTGATTCTCTCTTTGTTGGACACCATTGTAACCGTGCTCTGATACCAATGTTAGGTCCGAATCAAGCAGGAGAAACAAATCTGATGAATACTTACTTTCTTTAGGTGAAAGTTAAACCACAAGTATTTGTAAGAAAATTGTTATCTTTTATTCATTTCTAACATTCCAATAAATAGAGTTAAGCTTAATAGATCAATTTCAATTTAGAAAACTAACTAGCCTTATTTCAAAGAAATAAGTTGTAACAACTTTGAATGAGCAGAAATACAAAACAACTATAGAGAATAAAGTAAAATAGAAGGCTTAGACTTGGTCTAACTCAAATTAAAAACTTGGGATTCTTCTCAAGGTTCGTTCAATCTTCTCGGTCTATCAAAAGCCTCCTAGTTCAACCACATGTTAAGAACCAAGAAGGGGGGGGGAAAAAAACAGAATCTCCCCCAACTGGAATCTCTCCAAATCTCATAAAATTTTCGAAGATAGCTAATGCCTTCTTTTATTTTCATTCTAAATATTCAACCAAGAACTACAATCAAGGAAACAAACTAGAAAACAAAATTCAAATAGGAAACAAACTAACAAATTAGTAAATGAATAAGAAACATGGAATCAGATTTGACATAATCAAATATGATTCATAAGATCTCTCAGTATGTTGGCAGAACCCCAAGATTTAAGGAACAACTTCCTGGTTTGCATCCCTCGCCAGTGTATCAAAGTTTAAATCCAGGGTAAATGCTTTAAGGTTTCTAGCTTCTACATAGTGTAGGGCTCGATCCTAGACAGAAAATTAAAGTTCCTTACCAACTTGTCCCTCCTCCAAGCATTAGCAAATCAATAAAGCAAAACAGTGGTTCTCTTTCATTTTGACCCATTGTTTTGCTTTATATTGAGTTACACGTATAAGGAGCTATCCATATACGACTACCTACTCTACATGAGACTAGATTATTAAAGAAGACAACGACCTTGGGTATATTGCATCCCTAGATATCGTTTATTCACATGGCATATATTCCCCACAGACAAAATGGTGGGTTTGAATACTAATTCTCGGACGTATTAGCTTGGGACTATGCATTGTATCTTGATAGTGTTTAGAAAAGAAAAATGAAAGTTAGAAAGAATGGACAGTTTTGATGTTTACAGTAACAGTTTGTTACTGTTGAGAATTGCCAGAAATCTTGATCTGAACAGTAGAAGTTTTTACTGTTTTATTGGCTGAGAATTGAAGAATATGATTGCACTTTATGTTGCAATCTTTACAGATATTTATACTGCAAAACAAAACAAAAATGCTACAATAAAGCATAAAAATCCTGCTACAATCTGTTAACATACTAACATATCACCTAATTCCTAGAGACTAGGACGCAGTTAATTATTTGCATGAAAACAGGAAATACAGAGCATAAATAAATCTTTGACTACTTTTTCTTTAACTGGTTCTTTGCCAGCTCATGAAGCAATCTTCCAACACTCCTCCTTGCTTTAGGAGCTGCTTTACAGGCTCAAGAACAAAGGAGACTGATGAGGCTGGATCATGTTACAAAAGGAGCATTACAAGCAAAGTATCCTGATTCTAAGAGTCATTTCAGGAAAAATCAGGTTTCAAGCAGTAGTAACACTACTGCTCGTAAATTCCAGAACAAAGGAAAATTTCTTAAAAGAAATTTTCCACCCTGTCAACACTGCAACAAGACAGGATATGCACCTTTCAAGTGCTGGAAAAGGCCTGATGCAAAATGCAGCAAATGTAATCAAATGGGACATGAGGAAATCATCTGCAGGACAACAATTCAGAGACAAGATGTTGATGCACAAGTGGCTAGTCAAGATGATGAAGATCAAATGTTCGTAGCTTCATGTTTTTCAGTCCAAACCACCTCAGATCACTGGCTGATAGACAGTGGGTGTACGAATCACATGACCCCCGACAAAAGCCTCTTTCGAACCTTGCAATCTATTGAAGTTGCAAAGGTTAGAATTGGGAATGGTGCTTGCATAGCTGCAAAAGGAAAGGGGATAATTGCTATCACCACAAAGTCAAGTACAAAAACCATTTCTGAAGTTTTATATGTACCTGAAATAGATCAAAATCTATTAAGTGTGGGGCAATTGATTGAGAAAGGGATGAAGGTTGCCTTCGAAAATTATTTTTGCTATGTCTTTGATGCTGCTGGACAATTAATTTTGCAAGCTAAGATGAAAGGAAAGAGTTTTTCATTCCCACCATTTGAGGAGGAGTATTTAGCTTTCCAAACAAAGTTGACTGATATGGAAGTGTGGCATAAAAGACTAGGCCACTACCATCAACAGAGGATGATAAGCATGAAGAAACATGACTCTATAAGAGGAGTGCCTCAATTCACTGACTTTCCATCAAATTGTAGTACATGTCAATTTGGTAAACAAAGCAGTAAGCCATTCCAGAAATCAACTTGGAGATCTACACAGAAACTCCAATTGATTCATACTGATGTTGCTGGTCCACTCAGCACACCTTCAATCAAAGGTAGCCGATACTATATTCTTTTTATTGATGACTTTTCTAGGATGTGCTGGATTTTCTTCATGAAATACAAATCAGAAGTTGCTGGGATTTTTTTCAAATTCAAGAAGAATGTGGAAAACATAAGCAATTACAGAATTCAGGCCATTAGGTCTGATAATGGCAAAGAGTATATCTCATCAAAGTTCAATCTCTATTGTGAGGAAGCTGGCATCGATCATCAACTCACTGCCCCTTACACACCAGAGCAGAACGGTGTTAATGAAAGAAAGAATCGATACATGATGGAGATGGTGAGATGCATGTTGCATGACAAGAACTTACCAAAGGATTTTTGGGCAGAAGCAGCCAGCACTGCAGTTTTTCTTCAGAACAGACTGCCCACAAAATTGCTTGACGAGAAGACACCTTTTGAAGCTTGGTATAATTACAAACCTTCATTAAGATTTCTTAAAGTCTTTGGCAGTCTGTGTTTTGTTCACATTCCACAGATCAAAAGGGACAAGCTGGACAAAAAGGCTGCACCAGGAATCTTTGTTGGCTATAGTGGTGCATCTAAAGCTTACAAGGTTTAACATCCTCAAACACAAAAAATGGTTGTTACCAGGGATGTCCACTTTCAAGAAGAAGATCAGTGGGACTGGGGACAATCACAAATGAATAATCAGCCTCATGAAGAAGAGCAATAGGACTAGGGACACTCACAAAGAAACCAGCAGCCTGCAGATCCATTGCTAGATGAAACATTTGATGATCTACCAACAAGAGGCACTCGATCACTTGAGGATGTCTATCAAAGGAGCAATGTAGCCCTCTGTGAACCAAAAGGCTATGAAGAAGCTAAACAAAGTCCATAATGGCAGAAAGCAATGCAGGAGGAGATATCAATGATTGAGAAGAATTGCACATGGGAACTTGTTGACAGACCACCTGAAAAAAACATCATTGGCGTGAAGTGGATATTCAGGACTAAACTGAATGCTGACATCACCATCAACAAGCATAAAGCTAGGCTGGTGGTTAAAGGGTATGCACAAATCTATGGTGTTGATTATTTAGATACTTTTGCACCTGTAGTAAGAATGGACACCATTAGACTTTTACTTGTTGTTGCTGCTCAAAAGAACTGGAAAGTATTCCAGTTAAATGTCAAATCTGCCTTCCTCAATGGCATATTGCAAGAAGAAATTTATGGTAAGCAGCCTGCTGGTTTTGAAATTCAAGGGAAGGAAGACAAAGTGTATTTACTGAAAAAAGCTCTCTATGGGTTAAAGCAAACACCTAGGGCATGGTATGGTCGGATTGATGATTATTTGACAAGTGCTGGCTTTCAAAAGAGCTTGTCTGAAGCAACTCTTTATGTGAAGAGCATCAACAATGATGTGATTATAATTTCACTCTATGTTGATGATCTCTTGGTGACAGGGAGCAACACAGAGCAAGTTGAACATTTCAAGCTGAATATGATGGAAGTTTTTGAGATGACTGATCTCGATCTAATGAGCTTCTTCCTGGGAATGGAAACCTTACAAGGCAAAGGTGAAATCTTCATTTGTCAAAAGAAGTATTCAATGGAAATTTTGAAGAAATTCCATATGGAAAGTTGCAAGCCAACAACTACCCCAATGAACCAAAAGGACAAATTCAGCAAAGAAGATGGCACTGCCAAGGTGGATGAAGAGAAATTCAGAAGCTTGATTGGGTGTTTGCTGTATTTAACAGCAACTAAACCCGACACACTTCATGTAACAAGTTTACTATCTCGGTTTATGCATTGTCCGAATGAAATTCACATGAGAGCTGCCAAAAGAATCCTAAGGTACATCAAAGGGACCTGCAGCTATGGAGTCAAATTTCAGAAGTGTTAGGAATTAAAACTACATGGATTTTCGGACAGTGATTGGGGAGGATCCATTGATGACATGAAGAGCACCTCTGGTTTTTGTTTCAACCTAGGGTCAGCTATATTTTCATGGTCATCTAAGAAGCAAGACACGGTGGCTCAATCTACAGCAGAGGCAGAATTCATTGCTGCCACAGCAGCTGTAAACCAAGCTCTTTGGCTTCAGAAATTGCTACGTGATTTACATATGGAAGGAAAGGAAGCAACTGAAATTTCAGTTGACAATCAAGCAACTATAACAATCTCACATAATCCTATGTTTTATGGGAAAACAAAGCACTTTAACATCAAGCTTTATTTTTTATGTGAGGTGCAGAAAAATGGTGATGTCAGGTTGATATATTGCAAGTCTGAAGAACAATTAGCGGATTTGTTTACTAAACCACTTCCAGTAAACAGGTTTGAATTTTTAAGACAAAAGATTAGAGTTTACAGCTCCTAAAGCAAGGAGGAGTGTTGGAAGATTGCTTCATGAGCTGGCAAAGCATTTATCAATTCTGCCAAATTGATCTTGGACAGATCCTTGGTGTTCTCCAAGGTAGTTATAGATGCCTCATATCTTTCATGCACCGTAACAAGGATTTTCTCCACAATTCTACAATCAGTAAAGTCTGTGCCCAGCAATCTCACCTTGTTGACAATTCCAAGCAATTTTTCTGAGTACTCTTTGATGGTCTCAGACTCCATCCTCTGCAGCTCAAACTCTCTTATGAGGTTGAGGCTTTGCATTCCACGTATCCTTTCATCTCCTGCATACTCCTCCTTCAAATAATCCCATTCATCTTTGGCAAATTTTAGGGACATGATCCTTGTGAAAACTGTTGTTGAGACAGCAGCAACTAGACATGCCTTTGCTTTGGATTTTTTGGTTTTTCTCTCCTTGTGACTCTTGATCTAAGTCATGGTAGGATTAGTTGGCAGTGGTGGAATTTCATAATCCTCTTCGACAGCCTCCCAAAGATCAAGTGCTTCCAAGTAGGTTTCCATCCTTACTGCCCAAAGTTAATAATTTTCTCTATTGAAGATTGGAGAAGAAATGTGAGAAAAACTTGCTTCATTATCCATCACAGGTCCTTTAAGAAATTAGCTCTGATACCAATTGACAGTGTTTAGAAAAGAAAAATGAAAGTTAGAAAGAATGGACAGTTTTGATGTTTACAGTAACAGTTTGTTACTGTTGAGAATTGCCAGAAATCTTGATCTGAACAGTAGAAGTTTTTACTGTTTTTTTGGCTGAGAATTGAAGAATATGATTGCACTTTATGTTGCAATCTTTACAGATATTTATACTGCAAAACAAAACAGAAATGCTACAATAAAGCATAAAAATCCTGCTACAATCTGTTAACATACTAACAGATCACCTAATTCCTAGAGACTAGGACGCAGTTAATTATTTGCATGAAAACAGGAAATACATAGCATAAATAAATCTTTGACTACTTCTTCTTTGACTGGTTCTTTGCAAGCTCATGAAGCAATCTTCCAACATATCTCAACCTTGATCTTATCCCAAAACAAAAGGATGACATTGGTATCCTAAAACCACAACAGTCAGGGAAATGCACTCATCCGAGGCATAATCTGTTGGAAATAATAACAGAAACAAGAAGAAAGTAGATTGGAAGGATAAATGGTAGAGCTGCAGCCAAATCCATACTTGTTACTGCATAAATCAAATCATTAACATAGAGACAAATCATTAGAAAATCTTCTCCCTTCTTCTTTATATAGAGTGATGATTTGGATTGACTTATGCTGAAACCATTCTAATGAAGTTAAGGATCAATACTGCTTCTTCAAAATTCTGAGGTTCACCTAAAAAGAAGGCAACATGACAAGAATTGTATATGTCAGTTAATGAACGAACTCTCCTGAGAGGAGTTTCTAAGACTGATTCATCAATAGAACTTGATGAGCTTCCTCCATTATGCAAAATTAAACCAGTTCTGATTTGATAATTGGAACCATCAGGCTACTCTAGAGCTTGAAATAACTCCAGCATTGTCGTTTCAAGATTAACATAATCTTCCCATTTCCAAGCAGTAGATTCATCAAAGATAACATCTCTGGACAACAATAATTGATCCTTTTTAGGATTGAAAAGTCGAAAGCCTTTTGATTCATCACTATAGCCAATGAAGATAAGCTTCTCCCCTTTCCTATCAAACTTGTCTCTACTTTGAGGAGGAATAAGAGCATAAGTAATGCTCCCAAATACTTTAATATGGCTGACATCAAGCTTTCTGTTATGCCATACTTTTAATGGAGTTTGATTTTTGAATGTCTTTGTTGGAGATTGATTGAGAATGTATGCTGCAGTATTGATAGCTTCTGCCCAAAATTTGTTAGGAAGTCTTTTTCCTTTTAGCATGTTTCTTGCCATTTATTCATTAGTGTTATTCTTTCTTTTTTCAACTTCATTCTACTGAGGTGTATGTCTGACTATAAGTTGCCTTTGAATGCCATTCTCTTTGTAGTAATCAAGAGAAGGCTTATAAATAAACTCTCCCCATGGTTTGTCCTTAGTGTCTTCATTTGGCACCCACTTTGCTTTTCTACAAGAGCTTTTAATTGGAGAGAGACAAGGAAAGCATCTGATTTTTTATTAAGAAAATAAATCCAAATCATCCTAGAATAATCATCAACAAAGAGTAAGAAATATCTCTTATTATTTAGAGATGGAGTTCGCGTAGGGCCATAAATATCTGCATGAACTAATTCAAGTGGTGCTTTGGCTCTCCAGGTAGTCTTTGGAAAGGAAAAACAATACATTTTTCCATACGCACATCCTTCACAAATCCCAACTTGGTTCCGAATTGAAGGCTGACCAGAAACTAGATTCTTCTTCTTTAGTAGTTGTAAGCCATTGTAATTTAAGTGTATGTATCTTAAATGCTAAAGTTGAGAATCATCAAAATGCTCACTTCTCATAGCAATATTATGAAGTGATTTCATGCTAAAAGAAAAAATATTATTAGAACTCACCTTGACTATTACTACATTCTGATTTGTGTTCTTATGATAAATCTCACACTAAGCATCATCAAAAACCAGTCTATAACCTCTTCTCATCATTTGTCCCACACTCAACAAATTTTGACCAATGCTAAGAGAGTAAAACACATCATGGATGCATTTTTTATTACCTTCATTTGCATGGATTGCAACATCACCTCTTCCTTTGATCTCCACTCTTTTATTGTCACCAAGTTCAACATGAGAAGAAAACTCTTCATCAAGAGCTTCAAAGCTTGAGCGATCACCAATAATATGATGACTACAACCACTATCAAGATACTAGATTTCTTCTTCTTTGTGTTTTGCATTCATGTAGGAATAGAACAGTTGATCTTCCTCCTTTGAATAATTTGTTGTATTGTTCCTTTTATAGCCATCTGCCTTGTCTTTGTGCTAGAAGTTTCTGACAGAATGAGTGGAATTTTTACAACTAGTACACTTGAAGAAACAATCTCAAGTTTCATGACCAATTCTCTTGCAAATAGAGCAATAGGAATTGTTGCCTACTCTTGGTTGAAAATTCGCTCTTCTTCTTCCTCTACTTCTATTTTTGCCTCTATTATGATTTTGACGTTCACCTACTCTTTCATACAAGTCTCTTTTTAAAAATGTTCTTCCTCCTTTATGATCGTGATGAAAACTTACTCCCCTGCCATTAGAAAAATTAGCTTTAATCTAAAAAGTCTGCTCCATTGGTTGCTTGCTATACTAGTTCACTCTTTGTTCATGTGCTTTAAGAGATCCCATCAATTCATGTATTGAAAATCTTGGCAGATCTTTTGTTTTTTCAATAACAACAACTATATGTTCAAATTTTTATGGTAAACTTCTGATAATCTTCTTTGCAACTTTTTTATCAGAAATATTGTCTCCATAAATTTTGATTTGATTGATAATTTCAGTAGTTCTAGAAGAGAAATCTTTAACCAACTCACTATCCTTCATTGTAAGATTTTCATATTCTCTCCATAAATTCTGCAGCCAAATGGAAATGGCTTTCTAAAAGCCCTGGAATTCATTTCTCAATATAACTCATGCTTCTCTTGCCTTCATAATGTTCTCCATCAAAGATAGGAATCTATGTAGTTGTTTAAAAGAAGGTAGAAATGTTAGAAGAAGAAGCCATAGAATAAACCTTGCTCTAATACCAAATCTGTTGGAAATAATAGCGGAAACAGAGAAGAAAAAAGATTGGAAGGATAAATGGTAGAGGCGATCTTATTATTCCTTTGTTCTAGTTTTCCTTACTTAATACACAAAAAGAGAAAAGGACTTATATAATAAGGCCTCAATTAATGAAGTCTAAGAGCACTTAGACTTCCACAATCTAGGGAAAACTAAGAAAAGAAGAGGCATAAAAGCTAACAATAATTGAGAATTAAAAATTACATTTAACATAATCACCATATCCTTATTCAATTCACATTACCATCCTCCGTTTTTTTTCTTCTTCACTTGTTTAACCGTATCTCTTCACCGCATATGACTGAAACAATTAAATTTCCAGAATTCTTAAAGTGAACTATCCATATTTTGGCTGATGCATTCTCTTTAAGACAACTTAGAATTATTATTATTTCGCTCGAACTTGAGACCTTCTAATGGCCAAGTTGGGCTCAGATGATACATGGGATTACATTTTGCTTAACGCTACAAAAATATTGAATAGGTTTACGTGAGAGGAGAGAGACGCCCATTCTTGAAGGCCAGGTTTCAATGGTTTTGTTAATGAGTGTGTTGTCCTATCCCTGTTAAAAACAAAATAACAAATCGCAAAATACATCTATTTTTCTTTTTATATCTAACAACACAACATCGATCTTCTCTTTTATTGTCCTCCTCATCAATCCCTAGAAAACATTTTGTCGCTCTTGTTCCTCTGAGATTTCCAAGAGTCCCAAGTGTTAATGCTAATTAATTCATCACCAGTTAGATTCATTCAACATATGAAGAGGAATGAATCGAAAGGGGGCATGAAGCATGCATGCACATGAGTATGGCGATCGAGTGATAGAGACCCCAAGAAAGCAGCAACATTAAGAGATCGAGCGAGAGAGGCCTCCTTGTCTTCCCT